>NW_026854360.1:0-100029 GCF_026571515.1 Ruditapes philippinarum | reverse complement strand
TAATGGAAAAAAATTATTATACAAAAAATAATAACAATCATTAAGATATTTGCACACTTGAGAAACGTCTTAATAGATTTGCGAATAATTTTTCTTTATATTTGAAATCATTGCTCTGTCAAATTAAAAGATTTACCAAATTTCAGCGAAAAAAAAATAAGGCAATTTATACAAGTACTTGCGCTCTCGAAAATACTTTTATAGATAAGCACATTACAACATGTAATGTCTTTATATTTTGAACTCATTGTTCTGTCCCAATCAGTCGTATATAATGTCTTTCATGACATTCAAATATAATACTCATACATATCTATGTAGTATATTTAATGCGGTTACAAACCACAAAAGAAGAAAGCAAACTTACTTTACAGGGTCAAGACGATCATATATATATATATATGATCCAAGTCCAAAATTTCTTTGCCAATTTTAAAAATATCTGTGAAATATTATTCCAAAATTAGGATTCAAGAAAATCAGACGGTTTTACATCAACCTTAAAGATCCATAATATGAGCCGCGTCACGACAAAACCAACATGGTAAGGTCTTCTTTAAACAATATAAAGTCAAATGCCCTAACCCAAGCAAAATATCTAGGAGATTTGGCATCGTCGTTTTTAGACCGGGATGTAGCGCCAGATATATCTGTACTATATCTGACCGTACCGGGCTCTGCCGGGACTCTACCGGTGATTGTCGGCACTCTATCTGACCGTACCGGGGGCTTCTGCCGGGATCATCCGGGACTCTGCCGACATCATCCGGGGCTGTGCTAGCATGGATCTTAGCTTTTATGATCTCTTTGGTCGAAGACTTAACAGCGTTTGAATATCGTGTTAGGTCATCCGTCGTCCACTTACTATCTGCATTATCCGTAGTTTCAACTGGACTCTGCATGGATGGCCCGGAGTTAATCCTGGTTGTTATAAGTATGGAAATTTGGGTATCGCTGTAGTGCTACCGGGGTTATTGAGACTGCAAAATATTTTCAGCCCGATCGTCTGGGGTGGTCCTGCATGGCTTTGCCGGGATGCTGGTGAGAACGCTACTTAAATCGGTTACTTTTTAATCCCTATGGAAAACTTTATAACTGGCTGATGCATTACTGTTGATCACAGAAATAAGTGCAATTAACATATGAAAAGTTGAGACATTTATCGTTAACCGATTTGGAACATTTATGAGCACCTAATTTGTTGCGACATTTTTTCGTCAATTTTTGGACATTTATCTGTTAAAGAGTTTTGGACATTTATCGGCGATTGAGACATTTATCGTCAATTTTTGGACATTTTATCGTCGTTTGGACATTTTTTCGACGTTTGGACATATATCGGCGCTACAGCATAAACTAAACAAGAAAATATATCCCTTGTGATTATTAATTTATCACGCGCCACCGGGCCTCAGAAGATCACAAAACCCGAGTCTTTTCGTCTGCTCAAACGAAACTAATTCGTGCTGATTATTTTCAAAAATTCAGTTACGGCTGCCCCAGTACAAACAACTTTTAATCATGTAACTTCGAGGTGCACAAACGTTCACAAAATATTAGTCAACATGTTGTGCTCATTTTCTTAGCTGTAACAGTAAAAAAATTGTACCCCGGATAAGCTGAGAAACCCAATTTTTTTCTTCATTCCACCCGTAAACAGTTTACGACCGACAAAACTTACGCTGACAATTTAGTGCACGCGGCGTCCAATATGGGTAATATACAGTAGAAGTTGTATGTAAGTCGATTTTTTCTGGATGACGATGTGTCGAAGAAACCCCTCACCCCAATACATTCCCTATTAAAAACCTATACATGAGTAGATTTTTTGACGTGTCGAAGTTTTTACGTGGTCCGTAAAATGACTAACAATTTAAAACTCAGTAACGTCCACACAGATAGCAAAAAAAAAGTTTAGAGGTCAGAGACAAGGGGTAAAAATAACTATAAATATGGCACACTGTCTTTTTTATTATCCACATGTATGCTTACTCTTTTATTTGTTTCGTACCTGAACATGCCAGCATTTTATATTCACTCTTATGTATTTCCTTATGATGTGCTATTTCTTGCATGGCATGCCACCCACTTCAAGGAATATATATAACGGGTCTCTCAAATACCCGACCTCCTTCCTGTGGTTTACCAACATTTTTAAGAACAATAACGTTTAAAAATAATTTATTACCTCTTAATTTAAAAAATGCATTTGAATATAATTCAGGTGAAATTAAATTACGCTGTTTGTTTGGAAAAAAAATAGTCCACTTACCACATTAAACCGTTGACGGAAAAATAACAGCCACAAATAATTTTGATTTTTTTTTCTTTCACTCACTTACTGTATATGGTCAGCACAACATTGAGAATTCCTCTTCCTATTCAACATTTACAAGAAATAAAATTAACTTTCAAAAACTTTCCTTCTAAAACAAAACATAGAAGTTTTAGACCACGGGGGCGAATATCTACGGAGGAGCATTAGTTTCAGGTGCAATGCTTTTTATTAACTCGAAATTTCGACTTACTTATATCTCGAAATCTCGAAGTAACTTAACTCGAAAATTTTTCGAACTTACTAAATCGAAATTTCGACTAACTTACCTCGAAATTTCGACTTACTAACTCGAAATTTCGACTTATTAACTCGAAATTTCGAGTTACTTATTTTAGAAATTTCGACTTACTTACTCGAAATTTCGACTTATTAACATTACTAAAATGGCCATTTATGAGTTACAATGTGTTTTACTGTGTTTACTGGAAACACTCAGTAAGACTGGGAGACCACATATGTACTCTTTCAACCTATTACACGGGCACGGTGCAATTCATTGCCGTTTTATGCAAACACTTCTGTACAGTTTTATGAAGGGACGCCACTTTTGCCTAATTTTGGTTAAAACACATTCAAATGTGTGCAAAACGACCCCATAATGGATCGGCATCACATCGAATTAATGATACTTTCACAAATTGACCATAATTTGGAAAATTGGGAAATTATTATTGCCTGTTTATAAAATAAATGACAAAAAATGTTTTCGTCGCAGACGGGCGGTGGATTCGATTGCAACGCAGTGCGGTGGGCCCGATACCATTTTTGTATATTTTAAGAATTTTAACTTGACGTAAGGCATTTTTCAATTGAGTACAGCCTTTTCTTACTTTGACATCTGAGAAACGTTTTTATTTGATGTTTAAAACTATATTTTAAAACGAAATTATTATATATACGCTCGTACAAATATATGTCCGAGGTCCGCTTGAAATCATTTTTTCCTTCCATTGAAAATTACTTCAGCCATAATTATCATGGAATAATCCACGTTCAACCTTGGACTTAAAAAGACCGTAAGTTCATTTTTTGTCATACAGACATACATGTATTAAGAGATACTCGTAAAGATAAACAGAACATGCTTCTTGAATACGAAAATTTAAGGTCACTGTGTTATATTATATTATAGTGAGAACACCAATATAAATAAAATTTAATGTTTACAGCGTAAGAGTTATTTCAGGAAAAGTTTTTCCTCTATTACATTTTAGTAAAGACCTACGCGTTTAATAGCTTTAGTTTATCTTATTTTTCTTAAATTGTGACATTTATAAAAAAAAATGGTTTCAAATATGGTATATGTTTAAAGAATTTTAAAGTATGAAATGAAATAAAAAAAAGTTAATAGAAGTATTTTATGGAATATAAGTCTTTCTCTAATAATGTACACAAATATAGTAAAGAACGTAATAAGCGGGAGAAAAAGATTTTTTTCAGAATTACATTTAAAGTTATATGACCTTGAAATAACCACAATTAGGGGAAAAAATCAAATTCACGTACAGGAAATGAGATCGGTGAACCCTAAGTTTTTTTTCCGCTCTAAATGTTTATGTTATCATATTCTGGCATCATTGCTTAATTTAATTTTATTATAATTTTATTGAACCTCCTTAATTTTTTTGCGTGTATGTGTTTATAATACTGCACGTTTGTTGGATAATCGTGACGTTTATATACATACAATGTACTTTTTTTTAAATACATGGCTGCCGTCGATTTATGAAATTATCTCATTTTTTTCTAACAAAAAATGCTTGATGTATTATGAGTTCGTTATAAATAAATCCAACAAGTTATATGGTCTATATAAACGGTTGTTCGCAATATTAATAGCTATCGAAATTCTTTATTGTACTTGTACATGTGTGTTAAAATCAGTAGAAAATTAAAGTTAAAATAAACCAAAAAATCTCTTGTAATTAAATAAACGTCTCGATTTTTCAATGAAAAATTACGGGGTTACAAAAAACATGCAAGTATTATAAAGTTTATATATTTATAAAACACGACTGCTGTTTGTTTAATAAGAATTGTATGTTTATGTATTCTATTTTAAACAACCGTTTATATACGGCCCATATTGTAAAATAGCCTTTCATATTCTTTATAACTAATATAATACTCTCGAAAATGCCATGAATATGTGTTAACTTTATTGTTTTTATAACTCATATGCCCGTAATGCAAAAATATTAATGCTTATATATATATACCAGCCATGCCCCGCTTTTTAATAAGTCAAGAAATCGGCATTGGTTATAAGGTATTGACGTGATCACGTGTACATGTAAATGTCTGACACATGTGATATTTTGGCTGGATTCATCACATTTGTGGAATTTCCTCGCACATCGTTAAATTTCCTTTCGGTGGTGCATCATCAAGGTCAAATATTATGACTCTTAAGTTTTTCGCCGTTTCCTCTACGGTCCAGGTTGTCAAATGCATGGATCCCCAATATGAACTTGGAACTACAAATATGAATAAAGGGCACTATATATGTTCTTACTTTCCTGCGCTTTTCAACTGGAATGGTGCATTCACACTCAAAATACTTGATACTTAGTAATACCCGCAATAAATAGTTGAACGTGGATTATGCTATGATAATTATGGCTGAAGTAATTTTCAATGGAAGGAAATGAAAGCGGACCTCGGACATATTTTGTACAAGAGGTATATATAATAATTAATATCGTTTTTAAACATCAAATAAACACGTTTCTCAGATGTCAAAGTAAGAAAAGGGCTGTACTCAATTGAAAAGTGCCTTAAGTCAAGTTAAATTCTTAAAATATACAAAAATGGTATCGGCCACCGCACTGCGTTGCAATCGAATCCACCGCCGTCTGCGACGAAAACATTTTTTGTCATCTATTTTATAAACAGGCAATACTAATTTCCCAATTTCTAAATTATGGTTAATTTGTGAAAGTCTCATTAATTCGATGTGATGCCGATGTATTATGGGGTCGTTTTGCACACATTTGTATGTGTTTTAACCCAAAATTAGGCAAAAAGTGGCGTCCCCTCATCAAACTGTACAGAAGTGTTTGCATACACGGCAATGAATTGCACCGTGCCCGTGTAATAGGTTGAAAGGAGTACATATGTGGGCTCCAGTCTCACTGAGTGTTTCCAGTAAAACATTTAAAACATAAAACAAAATTCAGTCATATACTTACCGAAAACAACAAACGGCCATATTTTATCCACTGCTTCTGCGACGAATACTCCACCGTCGCTGCGGTAGACCCACCGCTTCTGCGAAAGCTATGGCCAGTGTGTTATTTGTATTGTTTTATAGCATTTGCAGGCAATCCAGGAAAGATAACTCTTGGTTTTTTGTTCTATTTTCTACTTACGTAGTTCATATACTGTTTATGGATGTATTACACATCCGTGTGTTTAACAGCATTTGTATGCGTTTCTGTGTGTTAGAAAATGCATTTTTGGTTATCATTCTATTTCATGGTCCAGAACAAAAATGTTAGCGGCTTATAAAGTTTTTGAAGCCAGAACTACCTTAATGCTAACATTTATATGTTGCATTACTTAGACGTTAAATAAAGTTTCTCTTCTACGTTATACATATAGATTTACTAATCTAACGTCCATAAATACCAATATATTTAAACAAGTTTAATTGTCAGTAAAATGGCTGACACTTACATCTTCTCACAAGATCCGGTTGGGGTTCAAATCGTTTATATACTGTGAATAAGTTGTCAGGGGAAAGTCATGGAAATATTTGATTTCTGTAGGTGGCATTTTCCTAAAAAACGTCCTTTTTGTAAGCAATTTAAGTTTTAGATTGGATAATACTTGTTAGAAATAGTAAAAAGAAATGAAATACAGTAGTGTTCATATGAAAATATTTATTACTTTTTTGTCTTATAGACATTTTGACCAGTTTCTTTGTCTTTCATTAAATGTACAAGTCTATTTGTTTTCTACTGCATCTAACATTGCTTTTGCATGAAAGGTAATATAGTATTACACGTACTTCACTAACATATAAACGTTCACTTCAAGAATTAGTTTGCTCTGTTACAAAGTATTTGCAAAATATTATTAGGGAGTTTATTAATATGCATAATATTGACAGCAATATCACTATTTAAAATGTGAACTCCATAACAATTTAAACAAAAACAAAAATCCACTTCACTTTATCATTGTCAGAGATTCCAGAAAACTATGACAGATAATTGATTTATACAATGTTTCCTTCGAGAACTAACAGATACATTCAATAGATGTTACAAAATATTTAGATTTATTTTATGTGTTGTATATCCTTGTGCATTAATAAACAAATAAAATAAATGAGCCGCGTCACGACAAAACCAACATAATGGGTTTGCGACCAGCATGGATCCAGACCAGCCTGCGCATCCGCGCAGTCTGATCAGGATCCATGCTGTTCGCTATCAGTTTCTGTACTTGTAATAGAGTTGGTAAGCGAACAGCATGGATCCTGATCAGACTGCGCAGATGCGCAGGCTGGTCTGGATCCATGCTGGTCGCAAACGCATTATGTTGGTTTTGTCATGACACGGCTCAAATTAAGATCAACCTGCTCATAAAGTATGGCAAGGATAATTCCATTGAGCCACCGATCATCATCTCAAAACGTTTTTTTAGAAAGAGATATTAATTTTGTCTTTGTTATTTATCAATTCGTATGTTTTTTTCCTTACTTAAACTTTAATAAAGAGTCATAACTGGCAAGAATTCTCGATTTAAGCAGTTGGTACACCCCGATTTAACTAACCATCTAATTATTGTTTGTAGGATTCAAAGGCAACTATTTAAGGCATTTTGTTGTTTGATGGTTATTCTAGCTATCTGATTTTTCATCCGTTGTCTTTCCTTCTAATATTTCTTGTTTCGGCTGTTCCTTTTTTAGCCCTGCTGACATACATCTCTGAAAAAAAATCATTCACCGAAATAAAAACATTGAAAACAATTAAACGTGAAACAATTTAAATAGTGAGGTTTTCAAAAAAAAAAGCCTTTATAATCTTTTTAAGCTTAAACTTCCTACTCAATCCATACAATTTATATCTTATATTTCATTACGAAATTGAAACATTTATAAATTAAAATATTGTGTAAACAAAGCTGCAAAACGCTATCAACATGCTTACGACTTACTTGTAGTCCAACACTCATAAAGAATGGTTTGCTGTCACCGTCATTCATCACTGAATCTTCACAGAAACATATAAAGATGGTGTCGATTGTCATCTGAAAAACAGTAAATGTTACGTAACGTTGTTATATATCTAGTAATTTCAAAGGACGTTACGTTAGGTCTGATTGAATCTCGGTAGCCAGTCTCTGAGATTTTATGATGAAATTTGAAAGTTAAAAGATATATAAAAGAATCTACATGATGTCTCTGTTAATTTAAACAAGAGGACCATAATGGCAATGGATCGCTCACGTATGTACCTGAGATACACTGCTATTGAAGGTCACTATTTTTCAATGTCAGTAGGCTAATGAGGTCACATCGGGTTGTTATTTTTTACCCACGACGATTATTTAAAAAAATATAGATGTCTTAATGATAAACATCTTAGATCCTGGTATTGTAATTCAACACAAGAAGAATCTGTTTTTCCATGTAAGTCTATATATATATAAGCTAAGTAACACTCGGACAGGAACCAATTTTGACCCTAGGTACATGGTTTATATGACTTTCGTAGAGATGATGCTACAAACCAAATAACAAAGCACTGATCATTAAAGTTTCCGAGAAGACGATTAGAAAAGGCATTTCCAAAGTCTATATTTGCTCAGAATTATGACCTACATACGTATCATTGCTTTAACGTTTGTACAAGCTACATCAATCGATTTAGGAAGAGTTTGGTTCAAAAAATTGTAGATAACGACGAACGGCTACCATCACAAAAAGCTGTGCACAATGTGCACAGGCTAGTTAAAACTGCTTTACAAACATAATAGCAAAGGAACTCCGTGTATTTTTTCTAGGAAAAAAAATGTTTTTGTTTTTTTCTAGAATTGTTCTTACTAAAAACATACCTCGTAAACAGACATGAAACACCCAGCTAATAAAATATGCAAAATATTGCAACCAAAGCTACTGGTAACCAAACAAAATGTATATCTTTCTGTACCTGAAAAATACAAGTATGATCTTATATAAACGAAATTTAATTATTTATTCTTATAACGTTACATCTTTTTAGTATGTATGTTATCTAGCAAAGTATTTTAATAGAGTTTATTGTACTTAAAACTTGACATTATCATGATATATTAAAGATTTTTGCAATACCAATGCCCGTTAGAATAAAACACTTTTTTGTTACTATTTACATAAACTATGCAGTACAAAAGAAAAACGATTTAAAAGGGAAATTAAGAAAAAAAGAATCAATGAAATTAAAACTTACTGAGATAAATTCAATACCAACAATAGTGATAACAGCCGACGGTTGCAATTTTGCCAATAAATAAAACAAAATCACCAACAGAATTGATGGCTGCAAGTCTTAATGTGTTTGTCAAGACAACATGAAATGCCTGACGTGCCGCCTTACAAAATCCATGTCCGTGTATAGCTGAAATTAAAATGGATAAAGTAAAAATGAAAGTTATTGTTGTATGAACATGTTTTTTAACCTACCGATAAAATTAAATATTTCTTGAACTATACAGAAAATGAAAATCTTGGAATTACCCAAATCGAGGTTTTCCATATTAAAACATTGCCTCACACATAATTTTGAAGAACATTTGTTGTTTTCTGGCATTTTTTATTTTTTTAATTAACTGAATATTTGACATATCAACGGGGCGGATAAAATCAGGTCAAAAGGGTATTATTGTCTTGATGACATTTGCATTTTGGTCAATCTCACCTATCTCGATGTAAGCATTGTTGTTGAGAAATTTCAAGAATTTTTCGAAGCACCATAGACAACACTTTAAACATTTCAACAGAAATACTACAACGGGGTTAGTACCACCTCGAAGTCTGGAATACAAGAAAACACTTCAATAACAGAAAACGCATCAATAACAGAAAAACACTTCAATAACAGAAAACACTTCAATAACAGAAAACACTTCAATAACAGAAAACACTTCAATAACAGAAAACGCATCAATAACAGAAAACACTTCAATAATAAAAACGCTTCAATAACAGGCGCCAAAGAAGTATGAGAACGGAGGCGAGTTTACAAAAAGATTGAACCATTTATTTATTGCGGTAATTTATCAATTTATTAATCAATTGTGGTGATTTAATGTTTACATTACAGAAAAACTTTTTCGACAAGGCATTATGATTCAATTTTCTGTTCACAGGAAAGTCCACCTGGAAAGTCTTATTAAAAAAAAAAAAAAACATGATTTACTGTAAATCTCAATTTTTAAAAATATTTTCGTTGATTAGGATACAATATTTGTTTTGTATTTATAAGTTCGATATCATTATTGGTTTTCATTTTTCCCCCGTCAATTATTATTAAAAGCATGCAATCTAAATAAAATATCGTTAGAAAATTGAAGTAAATAATTTAATAAAACTAAATACATGTTCATATAGTTACTTTCCAAGACTCACCTGTTTTCTATAAAAGATAATACCATTCTTACAAACATAACGAAAGTTATTATAAGCGATCCTAGAGCTATGGAGCCAAAATGGTATCTGAAATACAAATAATTTGAAGATTTACATTTTTAAATTTCAAATAATAAATTTGAATGTATGAGAGGTGACTCGCCAATTTTGTAAAATGTTTATCTTATTTATGAGCATTAAATTTTAATTTTTGCTATTTGTGAGATACATGGGTTGTTTACATTGTCCTATATCTTGTTGGTCATGACTGTAAATGACTGTAATGTATGAAATGCCTAGAACTATCAATTTAAAGAATAGAATGTTACCAAACACAATTAAACTACCTAATGATGTAGACCTACTAAATGTATCAACATGGATCATTAAACAATTCAGGAGATCAAAACAAGTATTTAGGTAAATATTATATTTAATATGTTCATCTACCTTATAACATGCCACATGGATCGAGCAACTGGCAAAGAAAGTTTCTCTTTATCTCTGTAAGCAAACAGACAACAAGCATATCAATAATTACAGTATTAAATTAGTATTTAAGATATGGGCCGAGCCATAACAAAACCAACATAATGGGTTTGCGACCAGCATGGATCCAGACCAGCCTGCGCATCCGCGCAGTCTGATCAAGATCCATGCTGTTCGCTATCAGTTTTTCTACTTGTTATATGGTTTGTAAGCGAACAGCATGGATCCTGATCAGACTGCGCGGATGCGCAGGCTGGTCTGGATCCATGCTGGTCGCAAACCCATTATGTTGGTTTTGTCAAATAAATAGATTCAAATACGAGTTGAACTCTCTGAAAAAATAAACAAAGGAAATTTGATAGATATACAATGTATAAGTTATACGGATAAAAGTAATGTAACAATATGATGTACATCGAGCAAATGAATATTATTTGACGCTTACCTGCTGAAACAAATCATATCAATTTAACGAATGCCATTTTGGATATTAACGGACTATTTCTAATGCATTGACTTCTATTTATTTTTTTTCAACGATGGAACTTGTCATTAAGACAATGATAATACAATGGTGCTTACCTGGTGAAATACCATTTGACAACAGCTCCCGCCACAGTCATCTTGTGACACGCCAATATAACCTGAACTATCCAGATTATCCCGAATATATAATACCATTTTAATACCTGAAAAGAAATGGAATATAGGAATATGCATGCACTGTAACACCGCACTTTGGGGTCAAACGCACTTTGGGGTCCGACCCCAAAGTGCGTTAAACTTCGCACCGCACTTTGGGGTCAAACGCACTTTGGGATCAAAATCGAGAAATTGACCCCAAAGTGCGTTAATATGCTACATATCAACGCACTTAGGGTTCAAGAGGTCTAAAGGTGTCATCTGAGTTCTGCTTAAATACTGAGTACTGACTTATTTTCTATCTGCGACATTGGAATATTTGAGTTGGAGTTCAAGATGGCGGTCAATACTTTACGATGCTTAAGTGATAAAAGTTTCATTAATGTTACCACTTGAAATATCTAAAAATTGTGTTCATATAACAAAATTACGGTGGCATAAAAGTGACAGTTGCATTTTTTGTTTTTAGTTTTGTATACATATTTTATTTTAGTTTTGCATACATATTTTTTTCAGTTTTGCATTCATATTTTATTTTTGTTTTTCGTACATATGTTATTTTTGTTTTTCATACATATTTTAGCCAATCAAAACAGCCTTCAAATCTCAGCCCATAGTTGAGTATAAAACTAGCAGAGTGGTTAGGTCACATTTCGGCTCATTTTTGGAATCGGCCCAGTCGTTTTCGGCCGGGCAAGTCTGGTTTCGGCAGATCCTTTTCGGCCCATTTTTTATATTGTATGTATTTTATTTAATTATAGTTTTTTATTATTATATACTGTTATATTAGTGTCTATTTGGAAAGTGCTGTTGATTGGTGATCAGTTATTATTCCATGAATATGCACCACTCAACCCTACCCCCTGAGAATTGAGAATTATGAAACTTAGGTCAATTCCTTAGCACATTCAGATAATGTACAGAACTTTATGCCAGGTGTGCCGGCTCAAGGTCGGGGTCACAGCTACAGGTCAAAGGATAAAGACTTGGGTTTCATGTCCGCTCCTTATCTCCGAAACCCCATGAAGGATTTTAAGGCACCTTGTGACAAATGTTAACCACAACGAGACCATATGCAGAACCTTTCTTTGGGTTACCGCGGATACTAAAAAATGAAAATGTTGGTATTTGCAAATGGCATTTGCAAATGGGGTACTGTAATTTACAGATGGCGAAGTGTTTGAAAATGGTGTTTAACAAATGGTGTAATTATCCAAACCTCTTTGCAAATGGCGTCATGTAAAAATATGTACGAAAAAACAAAAATAAAATATGTACAAAAAAACTAAAATAAAATATGTATGCAAACTAAAAAAGAATATGTATGCAAAACTAAAATAAAATATGTATGCAAACTAAAAAAGAATATGTATGCAAAACTAAAAAAAGTATGTATTCAAAACTACATGTAAAAAAAAATATCTACGGCAAACAAACAAAAAAATATGTACGAAAAAACAAAAAAAAAGTATAAAAAAATACAAATGTCACTTTTATGCCACCGTTCAAAATACTCTAGTACAGAAATTGTGTATTCCTAGAATTAAAAGATGCTGCGAAAAGTATCCCGTTCTGTCGGTCATTTACTTGATAACTTTTGGTGCCATATTGAGCCCCATTTTAAATATGTTGGAAATGAAAAAAAAATGCAGTTAATGTCTTTTTCCAAAGAACTATAATATACTCTATTGCAAATGTTCTGGTGAAATTTTTTTTCGATCGGACTATAAATAGTGATTTTTACAAAAACATTATTAAGCTTATCAACAAACTTAAGGGTTTTTGTAAGCTCCGTAACAACCGTTCGCCAGAGGCTTTTTTATGGGAAATCTTACATACTTCTTAAGAAAGAGCAAACATGAATTTTATAATGTTAAAATAATGGTATCTGAGAAATGTAAGATGCTTGTTATCTGAATAAAGTAGCGATAACTGTGATATTATTCGTCATAAAAGAAACGAACACTGTAGTATTTTATTCCATATAAAACACTAATACTCATCATTGCCAAAAAGCAACAGATGAAAAAGATGGTTCAGGTAAATGGCCAATGTGTATTTTTTGGATAATATAGAAGAACATCAAAATAAAAAAAGCTTTTAAGAAAAACAAATAAAAGCATAATGTGCCTTTAAAACGTTATTTTTAACCTTCGGGGGATCAATACCCCACAATCCCTTCTATACCCCCGAAGAGAATTTTACATTATTCTGAAGCTCCGCTCTTAATGTGCGACTACTTAAATAGTTGATATTTTTAGTACTGCCTGTACGGACTACATGTACTACTTAAAGCCGCATCTACACCTAGTCAAGTTTCTTATATGTCACATTTAGCTAAATAAATGGCCCTTTCAACAAATTATCAGGCACATTTTTTACTGAAATGTCTTACTAAGATTTCCCAGAATTTATACCTTTGTCTATGCTAAGACTATCATATTTCTTATAAATGTGTAAATAAAAAACGGGAAAATAATGCATTTAGCTAAAAACAATGAAGTTAATGAAAGGTGTACATTCTTTTAAAATAAAAGGAAAGTTTGAGAAAAATATTTTAAGCTTAATAATTGATACAAATTCTTTATTTGGTGATTTATTTGGTGAAAGTTCTTCACTTACTAATCAAGATCATTTAAATCCCTATTGATTCTACTATAATTCAGGGCACATGTTTGTGTCTATTTAATGCCTTGATTTTTTTGTTTACCATTGGCTTTGACTACAATATATTATTTAAAACATAATGAACTTTAATTTTCTATGACCCCAAAGTGCGGTCGTTTGCCTGATGTTAAAAAATGCATATGTACCTGTTTAACGCACTTTGGGGTCGAAATTGGACCCCCAAAGTGCGTAACGCACTATGGGGTCCGACCCCAAAGTACGTAACGCACTTTGGGGTCCGACCCCAAAGTGCGTTTGACCCCAAAGTGCGGTGTTACAATGCACTGTAACTAAAAGAAGGAAATATTTGTTTGGTCAGAATATAAACAAAAAAAGGGGCTTTATGTAAGTTCATAAGTTTTATGGATTTAAGTGAACACTTCGACTTTAAATCATCATAAATTTCTTGTATTGAACTAAAGTGTATCGGTATTGTTATGTGTACAGTTTATTCAACGGAAGATATGCATTAAGATCAAAACAAAATCTAATAAAAGTCAATATATTGTTTCCTTTCATATTTGTACAAAAAGAAGGAGATTGCTATTAAAAAAACAACAACATACTGTTAAGATTTTGTCCGGTACATATTCTACTGTCTTTGTGACTTGGTCAACTACCGGGGTACCTGCAGAAATACGGAAATGATGAATTTAAATACTGGAAGGAAAGTAACAATGGCGGTCATTTAAAGTTTTACAACACCTTTATCTAAACAACATTCTTTAAAAACGGGGACAAAATGGTGTTATTTTCATGATGATAGTTTAGATTTGGGAAATGTGTCTTTCAGGAAACAACAACAACAACAAGATTTTACATGGTTATATCTATGTTATCAACATGTTTATTAACAACATACCTGCTGTTTCAATGTACAATAATACCCACACCAGACATCCAAATGTTCCTCCAAGACATATTAATGTCTGCAATGAAAGAAATGAAGTGGGTTTTTTTTCTTCACAAGTATCATTGACAAATGCGAGTACAATGTAATGAATGTATATTGTAATTCATGATATGGTGGTATAAGTAAACCTCGCTCGAGGATATTCAAATTTCTTCTATAGATGCAGGATTTATTTTTATCGAGAGAAATGAAAATAAATATTTCACGAGTGGCAGTAGCGACGAGTGAAATATAATTATTTTCATTCTACACGATGAAAATAAATCCTGTATTAATAAAAAAAAACTTGAATTTTCTGTTATTATATTCTTTTCCTCTTTTTTAATCTTATGAATAGGAAGAATTCCCTTTTAATTTTGTGTATTGGCTGAGTTAAGAAGAAAGTTGTCCCGGGAAGACACCGGTGAAAATACGGAAAATATGTTTCACTGCAGTGAAAAATAAATTTATACAGTGAAAATACTGAAAATAAAAATACGCACTTTATTTCATCAATATTTCTCAGTATTTCATTTACAAGTATATAATAAATTGTGTTTAAAGAAAAATTATACTTTAATTTGTAATGTTTTATTACTGATTAAAGTACTCAACATCTTATCCACCATGTTAAAATAATATCTATATTCAGTAAATAATGAAATAAAAAGAAATACTAGTAAAGTACCATAAAAGGATGGATCAAAAGAAACGGCATACTTCTGATTGCTTTACCAGCTTGGCGAAATAATTCTACTACCTGAAACATATAGAACAGAATAAATTTACTCAAAGTCTCATTTACTAGCACTCTTGGTTGTTTCATTCAAATATATTCAAAAGTGACACCCCCCCCCCCCCCCAAAAAAAAAAAACAAAAAAAAAAAAAAAAACTAATAATTTATTGCATTACTATGGTGTTCCGTTACAGCCAGCGCGTTTTGTACGATTGTGAAGCACGACAGTAAGATGGTGACAGTACGACATTTCGATGGTGACAGAACGATATATATAGACATCGTGATGTGCTTCACCATAGTGTTGTCGAACTGCCACTATCGCACTGTTGCATTTCGCCATCGTACTACCATACTGTCGTGCTCCGCACTTTGCTGGCCCTAACCGAACACCGTACGATTCACCACTTGTCGTTCTTAGAGAAAACGGGATGGCCGTAACAGAACACCTTATATTACTGATATAAACAAGTCCGACAAAGACGTTAAAATATCCAAGAAAACTTCAAGTTTGAAGTTTGCATCATACAGTGGCAGTTTTATGAATTTATCTTTTCCAAAGTGTGTCAAAACGTGTGTCAATTCTTATACATTGCTAGATTTTATGTAAAAAAGCATTTATGGTAAAGAAATTAAAAAAAACATTTATGGTAATTTAAGCTTAGATTTATAAGACTATATTTGTTTCAATCAATTGAGTATATTCTTTTAAATATTAGCATGTGATATATTTGAATGACCATGAAGATTTTATTATTATATCAGATATGCATTCATGAATATACCGTTACATTTATTCATCATAAAACAATACATAGTATATTTGATAAGGATAATAGTTACAAAATAAGCAAAAGTTTAAACGCCATACCAGTTTTAAATGTTTCCTTAAGGCCAGAATAATCAACAAAACCACAATCTGGAAATAAAAAAAATATAAAATTGATATTTAATTTGTAGTACTTGGAACAATTGTTAAATTGTTAGATATACATATAACATTTTATATGAACATTAGTGATTTACTAATGATTTATTCGTCATCGATGAACGCATTGAGGAATTTGTCATTTTACACCTCTCAATAGTTATATATCTCAAACTGTCACAAATACAAATGTATACATTGATTTATGATTGAATCAATAAAAAATCTCATTTAAATCATTGATATTGATTATTGATTATGTTAAGACAGTCACATACTAATTGATAATCGAATAATAAACATAATTGAAATGACTATCACGCCGAATACTAGTACTGGTAATCTTGAGCGGCCACTCCCATATCCATAGAAAAAAAAACAAGAGAAAATAGGAAATAACTATGGAAGCATAAACCTGCCCTTTTAACTTGTTTCTTATGACTTGCGACTTATGACTTGTGACTTTTGACTTCTGATTTGTGACTTACCTGTTTGACATAAATCGGCGCGTTTTCGAATGGAATATGGCAGACGAAAACGCTTTATATTCTAGAACAATTTTCCCATTTAATTGAGGCGTTTTATAACACAGTCTCTTCTAAAATCGTATTTTATCATCTGGGTTAGCTGCGATTTGAAGACTGCTGAGCATCTCGTATTGTCGACAGTTGTCCTGACTTATTCAAAATGTAAGTGTTATACAAACCTCTCTCACGTGTAGATTCTCTTAAAATTTATTGTTTTAATGACGGTTGTGAAAGCTGTTCATATCCTGTAAATTAAGATAGTATCTGATACATTCGAGGGTTGATGGATTTTTTAATTTTAAAATATATATTCACATTAATCAATTTGCTAGCTAGCGCATAGTGTCGCTCAGGGTAGCAGGCTGACTGAGTGGTTCACACAATTGACTTATGATAGGAGGATTTGCTGGCAGTCTAGGTTTAAATCCTGATAGGTTTGTGCTAGCTGGTGCTTCACTGGGCAAAAAGCTAAACAACCATTGCTGACGTTCCTATAAGAGATTCTAGAGAGTGTCTGTAAGCTCCAACCTTTCTGCACTATCATACTTAAATAAATTATGTTATGTATTATCCAAAGCAAACCCTTGACATGCGATTTAAAGATTGAAACAAAACAAAAACATGAACAAGTTAGATTTTTCTTTATACTATGCTAGAACATATAGTACCAGATATATTGTTGTTATTTGCACTTATCATCCGGACTGTTAACACTATTTTTTATATACTTTACAGATACTGACAGATACTGATATAGATGAACAGAAATAAAAATGAAGATTGGGCTCATAATATTAATGATTTTGGCACTTTTTTTATGTGGTGATGTGTGTTGTACCAACCTATTTGCCAAAGAAAACTTTGAATCAGAGGTCCGAACATATTATTGAATATTTCAAACTTGGTTTCAAATACACCGAGATTCTAGGATATGAGATTTTGTTGTCAATGCGGCAATTATATAGATTCCTAAAGAAGTTTAACCTAAAACGTCGGGGATTACAACCCCACAGTTATTAATACCATTCACAAAGAGCTGAATACTTGTGGACAAACTATGGGTTAAAGATTTTTGTGGCAACGGATTCAAATTAATCATAATGTGAAGACAACTCATCAGGAAGTTATGGAGGTAATGAAGATTTTAGATCCTGAGGGCACTCATCTGATCTGAGAAGAACCTATCGTCTCAAAAGGCGTGTTTATTGTGCGAAAGGTCCCAACTATATTTGACATTTAGATGGTTATTGCAAGTTAAAACCCTTTGGATTTTGTATCCATGGTATTATTGATAGATTAAGTAGAAGACTGATCTGGCTAGAGGTATCGGATACAAACAATAATCCATACCTCATTTCAAAG
Organism: Ruditapes philippinarum; assembly: GCF_026571515.1. NCBI lineage: Eukaryota > Metazoa > Mollusca > Bivalvia > Venerida > Veneridae > Ruditapes > Ruditapes philippinarum. The sequence goes on along the minus strand of NW_026854360.1, from coordinate 81,829 downwards.
TATTTTTTTTTAATTCCCTGAAGTCAATTGAAAAGGCACTTCGTATCATACGTTGTGATGCTAGAACAGAAAACTCTGATGTATGCCTTTTACAACAGTTCTTTCGGTACAATGCAATTGACGCTTTTGCAAAACACAGAAGTGTTATAATTGGTAAAGGTACTTCCAATCAGCGAGTTGAACGTTGGTTAGGCTCTTTACGACAACAAGATTTACAGTGGTGGCTCAGCTTTTTTCAAGACTTGTGTGATTCTTGACGATATGATAAACTCGACCTAGTCCATTCTGTTAATCTGAAATTTTGCTTCATGGATCTAATTCAAACACACCTTGATCGAATTGCTCAAAACTTGAATACTCACGCTATTAGACCCCAAAAGAATAACGACCTCAATTATGGAAAACCTGACGTAATGTTCTATTTACCCGAACTACTTGATAGTCAAGATTTCGGTACAAATGTTGATATACAAGACGTAATTTGTTGTCAACGGATGTATTCCATTCCGAAGAACAGAAATAAAGACTTTAAAGAATTGGCTAAACTCTTGAAACCGGATTTACAAATGGCACATGACGCTGAAACGGCATTGCAATTGTTTTTCGAGCTCAAAAAACGGGTATGGTTAGCAGACAACCTGCGACTAAAACGACAATGCAACACGACTACACAGCTGTTAATATATAAATAGCTACTACAAATGTATGTAATTATGTCTCCACAACACTGTCAAATTTGGTTGAAATAGTTCATCACCGCTTTGTTCTTTCTACATGGATGGAGGATTTTGAAATAATTTAGCACAAATGTTCACCATCATAAGATGTGTCCCAGTATAAGACACATTTCCGCACTGAAGGTCAAAGTCACACTTAGAGGTTAAACGTCCACTTCTATATGAATAAGTGGGTTTTGAAATAACTTGGCACAAATGTCCACCATCACGAGACGAGGTGTCGCTATACACAGCCGCAACCCTGAGTTGAAGGTCAAGGTCACTTGGACAGATTATAACTAATCTGTTATAACTTCTTTATTATTTAAGCCAAAGTCTTGATGTTTTAACAAAATTTCATTTGGACAAAAGCAGCCTTCGTCTGAAATGTCAACATTTGGTGTTGACCCATACTTGACATTGACCTTTATCATTAAAGGTTAGAGATGTGTCTGCATACCGGGTACATCTTCTTACGATGGTGAACGTTTGTACCAAATTATTTCAAAATCCCTCCATCTAATGTACATAGATATGATACTACTGAACCTATTCCGGTAACTACCGTTATATCGCACTCAGTGGTGCCGCAGATATCTGCACCGAGCGGTCTGCCTTCCAGTGGAGAAACCGGTACTCCTACAAGGCTAGGAAGATAAACAGAGACAGCCTTTTTCTATGGAACATTAATAGACTATCCTCATTGATAATCGACAGTGATTTCTTTTCTTTTTTGATCAATTATGATATCATTCTTATGTTGATATATACAACTTTTGTTAATGTCCGCACCTCAAATTCAATAAAATGGCTAAACGTCATAGTAGTAGCGTACTTATATATACACTTGTACATGTATTCGCAATAAATATTTCAATCATGACAATAATGAGCTTGGTGTTTTGGATTAATCACAAGAAACTCAAAACTGGAACAGTCAATGACATTTGTGTTTTGCATATAAAAATACGAGAATTGCAGATATGGCTTATTCCGAGGGATCACTTTGTTTCGAGATTTTTATTACCATGGCGCGCCCACGTATGCTGTTGTAAGATTGTTGATGTAATCTATTTAAAAATATATACATGTAATTGGAAATTCATCAATCAATGTGTCCGACCAAATTTGACAGACAAGTCCCAATCCAAACAGCATATATCATTTCTAGTTTATCTTACAACATGACGATGACTTTAGGTCAACTGACAAGTTTAATTATAAATGTATGTCTAGAACAAAGTTCGCCCGTGTCTGCTCCTGTTTCATTAACAAAAGTACAAAGTATCCGAGTCTCTTTAAATTGTTTTCAAACAGATAACATCAACAATATTCAAACAGCAGATGATGATGCGACATGGTAAGTAATGCCTGCCACACATATTTTGCAGTAACAAAGTCAATGGTGAGTGTCACAGTACCGAACCAAAGTGTGTATATATATTAGAAAGTTTGCATGCTTAAGATCAAAGCACTTAGATTATATGACCATTTAAAGTCTTTGCACTTGTTGGTCATCGTTACCACAATGTGACCTTTTGACCATTAACAGAATAATGGATGTGGTATGTAGAACTCATGAAGGTGCATTTACATATAAAGTTTGAAGGTCCAAGGTCAATGGGTCAATGTCACACTTAGAGGTCAAAGGTCACATTGTGGTGTAATGTTTCGTGTCTCGAATATAAGTCATTCACTGATGATTGGATTTTCATATAACCTGGCAAAAATGTTCACTTCTACCCGATGTTTTGACATCACACAGATTCCTCGCTTCAAGGCCAATGTCACACTTAGGGGTCAAATGTCACATTTTTGTAAAACATTTTGTTTAAGGAGTAAATGATGATGGGATGTTCAAATAGCCTAGCCAAATTTCCAATACAAATGTATAAATAGAAATTGTGCTGCACGCCCAGGTCCCTCTTTCTATGGCAAAGGTCTCAGAGGCCAATTCAAGAATTGTCAAATTGTGGTGCATTTTTGTGTCATGTTGGCACGTTGGCACGGCATCATTGGCAGTTTTATGTCTCACATTGGCATGCAACTTCTTCAATGAGGTACATGCAAAGGTGTTTTTGGTTGCAAAGAAAAAGACCTCAAAGATTTCACTTTTATTTCTGAAACTAATTGTTTCATTTTTTTTAAACTATAGAAGGAACACATAAACAAAGCAAGAGATGTTCGATAATTATTGCCACATGACCATTTTCTGGAAAACCAATAAAGATATTATAAAGATTTGTTTTGCACATTAAAGAATGTTCTTTCTGTTGAAGACTACGTATTTTTTTCTTTCTTAAATCTTGCAGATAACCATTTGATTTTTTGCCCAGTATATAAACCATACCCGCTACTGATATGAATTGCTGATATGCATCGTGCATTGATTTTCGCAACATTATATGGTTGAAAAGCACGAAGATAAATGACTAGCAAATGCAATAAAACTTTTTATAACATCTCATTCTCTAATAGTTTTCCAGAAAAAAGTCGAGTTACAACACTTTTCGAACTACCCTCGTTTTATTGGACCTTACAACGACCCATACAACTACACCTCGCTTTTTTCCAAAATAAGGACATATACCATTGTCTCTCCTCTTTACTAAGATTTTGCTGATATTTACTTTATTTCACTATCAACATAAAATCCAAAAAGTTGTTCAATTATTATTAAACTACATACGATGATCAAACAATGACAAACAACAACGATAACAAATTAAATTACGGTGCATAACATAAGCTTATGTTACTATATGTAAAATAAATGTTGTTTTAAATAAGTTGTATGCAGTGTGTACGTTTGAAGAAAAAACTACACACCCAAAGCTTAATTACATGAATATCTATAACTTGTAATGTACATTGTGAAGAAATCTAGTAGTTTACATAAATCTGAATCTGTTTAGCAATAGTTAACTTAAGGTTACACTCTCATAGGTACTTTATAGAAAAGATGATCAGACGCACTGTCACAACATTTAAATTAAACAAACGCAATCTATATCAAATCGAGAAAAGTACTTAAAACGTAGATTATATTAAAATTAACTGATACAATTCATTGAACAAAAATAATCTATGTAAAAACTCGTTGTCTGCCATATTTCATTCAAAAACGCGCCGAATTATCATGTTCAACAGACAAGTCAAAAGTCACAAGTCAAAAGTCATAAGTCACAAGTCAAAAGTCATAAGACACAAGTAAAAAGGGCAGGTTTATGCTTCCATAAATAACTTACTGTAAATACTGTCACACATATTGATCCTATTAGCCAGTCACGTACTTTCTTTTCCATGTGCGCGCTTGCGTCACCAGCCTGCATAGCGTCCAAACTTTTCCGTAAATTATAATAATGGTACCTGCACAAATACTAAAATGCAATGTTCCGGTATCTTTGTTCTAATATAAAAAGTAGTTTTAGTCTATAAACATCAAATTTTATCATTATATACGTATGAGTTTGCAACATGATGCATAACACTTTTAATTGCACAAAGTATGCATTAAAAAGACTTAGTCAGCATAAAGAATTACCGTGGATGAATTTTAGTTACAAAAAGCTCTTAGATGTGAACGTTGTCCAGATATTATTTTAAAATAGTATAAATATCATTTTTGTACAAGCATTGTCTATCACTCTAATAATATAAGATAATATTCACGACAACAGGACAGTGCAGCTGCTTTAAGAAATTAAGAATATTTTAAATATGTGGATAACATACCAGCAAAGGCTTGTTGCCACAAGAGTTCCTATAACCATAGCAACCACCATTAACCAAACGATAAACCATGCCACAAATTGAAGCAGGAGAGCTAAAACTACTGACACCACTGCCAACATGAAAACATAAATATGTATGATTTATGTTCATCCTGTACATTAACCAAAAAACTATCATTATTTTTTTTAATTCATGGACATTAAACAAATGATTCTCAGTCAGTCGATTAAAATACATTTCACAGTTCTTAAAGTTTCTCTTATTCAATATTATTGCAACCTGGTTTTGCAAGCAACATATTTTAATGTAATAATAATATGGAAAACAGTGAAATGTGCCAAATGTTCGAAGATGGTTACACATTCAATAAGTTAACATCATTTCAAACAAAAGAAGAGTATGTATGATCCATATAACACAGTTTTCAACAATAAACCAAGCATTACAAACCCCACAAGACATGAATGAATAGTTTTCAAGACCTCTTTTGGCCGCACATTATGTGTGCAAATTGAAATGAAAAATTCTTTAACACAAAAAGCAATACTATAATGATCACATACAATATCAAAACTTTACTCTGCCTAGGCTCTTTTTCATTTACAAAGTCCAAAACATCCATATCATATCGTTATTGTACTAGAAGTAAGAAATTTCTATCAAATAGCAAAATATTGATGGTGTGAAATAGGAGGTCATTATACATTGTTGAACACAATACTGATTCTGTTGGACTCGTACTCAGCTTGGCTCGGATGATGCCTCGTCCAATATACGTACGTCTGACAGCTGTGTACTCGTCCAATATATAATTTAGTATTGTACTTAAAATGTATACTAACCTCGTGCTATTGTTAAATAATGATACTGTATAGTATATAAAAACTAGCAGTGTTTAGGATAAGTTTCATACCGACAGCCAGTGCACATAGGAGACTCATTTCAAACCATGAATTCTGGATGTCGCTTGCACCTTTCTGAAATAAAATTATCATTATAGAGATGAATGTTTTAAAATCATCATATACCTTTTAAAAATGTATATTACACGCCATATATACTACAGCTGTCTCTTCAATGATTTCATGAAGTCAGTTGTAAGTTTTTACTATGCTATTTTAATTAGCTCCTTTTGTTTTTAGTTTCTTTAAAACATGAGTGAGAACGACAGGTCATTGGCCATACTGATACAAAATAAAATGTCAGTTCTTATTTTGTTCATGTAAAGCAAAACGTTAACATTGTACAAAGCTAATTACTCGTGAATGTTATGGCGCCAGTATGGAACCTGACAATTTCGTACATCCATACAGTATTACAATACACCAATGGGTCAGCTTTCAAAATGTTGGCTCAAAGGTTACCTTGACATTGTGTATAGATGAAAGTGTTTAGATACCTCGACAAGATTTTCCTCTATGACATTAAGAAGACTGTTAATGGCGGAGGTAACATGGTCAATTCTTTTTGTAACGGACGCAGGAATACATCGGTATAAAAACTCTTCTCTGTAATGAAAAATTTACGAAACTACACCTAATGAAATCCATAAATGCAAGAAATTAAAATGTTACACAAAATTGTTTAATCATACTCTCATATTAAGACGTATGAATATACAGACCTGAAAAGTTATTTTTAAACATGGATTAAAGGCCCATGAAGCCTAAAAAGCTAAAATTTTCATTGTATGAATAAAATGTAAGTAAATAAATTGAAATTCATTGAGACCCACTTACTGTGTTGTTATTGGTAACGCCGGGCACCCGAATGCCCCTGATGATCCGTCAAAGTAACCGGAGGGTTTGATGTCATACACACATAACCTAGAATTGTTGATATTTGCCAAGTTTTGCATATCCAAAACAGAGTTGATAGCCGTGGATGGACATTTTGAAACACATATTTTCGTAGATTTGACGTTACCTTGGACTGTGGAAACGACGTTGGAAACTATAGAGTCTTCAAAATTGAATAGGTTTCTGTAATGAAAAATACATAGTTGATTCATTGAAATGCAATATACTTTGACACAACGTTCTTTTATGTCGTTTTTTTATTGCAGTAACTTTCATGACAAAGTTATTAAAAAAATATGATAACAGATGCAAGTAAGTGAAGCTTCGGTTTTTTAAAGTAATTGTTGTTATATAATGCTTTTCAAACATGCATTGCATTTAAATTTCTTTATACGAGATTTTTTAACCATAATACACTTCAAATACGTGTTTTTGTTGTTGTTGAAAAGTTATTTACTTACGATTTCATAACTACGGAAGCACAGAGGGGAAATTCCGATTTTTTTTCATTTTCGATCTCGTGGCCAAAAGATATAACAGACAAAAAATGATAGGGATTTTGTGTTTGTTTTTGTTGTGTTTTTTTAGTTATATCTCGTGGCCACGAGAAAGGACAAGAAAAAATCGGAATGCCCTCTCTGTGCTTCCATACATAACATTACACCACCAAACTTATAACAATTGATCATCTTACGGTATGCCTCTGAGATCTATCCCAGTGAGAGTTGGTATAACACCGTCAATAATCTTGTTGTCCTGGTTACAAATATTCCCGTAACTATCTATACCATACACTAGTCTGTACGGGTCACCAATAGTAACAGCTCTCCACGAAACCAATCCCTATATATCATCACAGATATACAGTCTATTCAACTCCATGATATCATATGATTAATTTAAAAAAAAGCATCAAAGTCTATTGAAGCGGTAGGTATGTTCACTTTTTAAATAAAAAAGTTTCGTATTTAAAATATTTTTATACAAAAGATTGGTTTATTTAGACTATACATAAAGTATGAGAAGAGATTTTAAAAACTTATTTTGTGTAATGCTAACATATTTTATATATACTCTGTATCTGTATCTATATTGATATAGTTCAATGTACCTTAAGACAAATCTCATATTTTACAATGGTCGTCGAAATTTCCATACAAAACCTTGGCTTATTTTAATAACACTGCCATAATTATGTTTTTATGATTTAAATCGAGATGAAAATTTTACATTTAAATGTTTGCAGAAATTAAACGCAGAGAGTAAATCGTCGTATACAACTTAAAGAAAACATGCTATACCATTCCTACAGTGAACAAGGAGAAGAGACACAAGAAGACAACATCTCTGCATTCTCGTCTGGTTTCTGGACCCTCATTGAGTATATCATCATTTTTATCATCATCATCACGTATAGATACTTTGGATTTAGTCTAAATATTTTAAACCAAACATTTTGAAATATGTATTATATATTGATATTTCACTTCTGCCATTTTCAGACACAATTACAGGCACAAATCCAGATTTGTTTTGGTTGGGTGCTTAAGTTTCAAATAACCGATACGGCAACATGAGGTCCCACCCCCACCCCCCCCCCCCACCCCGAAGCAAAAAATGAAATCTGCATGCTAAATATTTTTAAAAATGTAGAAATGTGTATTATAAAATTCGCAAATGAATCAATATTTTACTCATTGCGCGCGTTTAAGTCTAACATTTTCTTTGAAAATGTAGCGACATGTATAATATAAAAACATTTGTACGGGAAAATGCACCAGGATGAATTAAAGTAATAAAAAGTTAAATACTATATTTTTGTACCTTTGTTGCCAAATTCTTTCCCTATTTTTCATAATAAAACACACAAACAGCCTAAATGTCACTTATGTTTAAACATTCAGTCCGTCTGACCAGATTATATACATTGGTTTCTTTATCTTACCATCTAAATACTAAAAAATAACATTAAACTAGGATAAGATTTTTCCAAAATCAAACAAAACAAACTCATGATACAAATTTAGCAAAGTTTTTAAGATATGTAATCTTTATAGAACTTTCACAGTTTTTATGTTTATTTAACTTGTATCACAAATACATTATATGAGCCACGCCATGACAAAACCAACATAGTGCGTTTGCGACCAACATGGATCCAGACCAGTCTGCGCATCCGCCCAGTCTGATCAGGATCCATGCTGTTCGCTATCAGATTCTCTACTTGTTATAGAGTTCGTTAGCGAACAGCATTGATACTGATCAGATTGGGCGGATGCGCAGGCTGATCTGGATCCATGCTGGTCGCAAACCCACTATGTTGGTTTTGTCGTGACGCGGCTCATATGGTGTTCTAAATAAGCCCTTAGCCTGCTACCAGCAACTAATTCAGACAACACGACCAGTGCAAACAATAATATGCAGAGCATAATCAACCACTTATCATGGTCTGCACTGTACGCTCAGTCAGTATTTATATTAATTTTCCCTAAAATAAACTGTTAAACAGTCAAGCACTTTTACAGATTTTGTTTACAAATATTTAAAGTTCAAACCACTGTCATATGGAAGAGGATTATTTAACCTTTCAAAGTAAACAAATAAACAGTTAATCAAACATATATATACAAAACTTTATAACTAACCTGAATTGGTCGTACGGCATTATCAAAACCCATTTTCTCCAATTATTTCACTGTAATTTCCACCGTGTGATAATTGTAAAGCGGATCATTTTCCATATTGAACGAATTTTCCCCGCATTTGGCTGGTTGTCAATTGATGACAGTCGTATTTAACAAGAAAAAATGTCATTTTTCAATATCAGTATCAAAATATTGGTTGTGTCAGCTTCAAAGGCGTTACTAGTGTTTTATACACCTTTTTTGTTCAAATACACTTTTGTTTCTTATTAAATTTTTTTAGGTCGTTAAACCGTTTCTCTGATTCCACAATAGCGAAAAAATACGTTTATCTTTTTCTATGTCGCAGTTATTCTATCTTTTTCTATGTCGCAGTTATTTTATCACTTTTCTGTTTTAGGACGGATGGTCTGGACTAATCAGATATAAATATTACCTGTCCAAGATTTCTAATAATCAATTTCGACCGGTTATCATCCTGTCCACATTCCTTATATTCTCACGACTTATATTGACAACAAAATGACTATATTGATCTTGTCGTCTCTAATAAATCTCTAGACTTATCGATTTCATATTTAATTTGATTTTTCTGCTACATGTTAAGACATTGGATAAAGCACCTGCCTTCTTAACTAACATATAATTATTGTGAAAATAATACTTTCATCTTAAGGTCAAAATATTGCAGGTTATTTTTCTTTATCTTAAGCTTATTCAAATTATTTCTGATTTATTTTATGTAGCCTAACTCAAAGCAAAGCGAACACCATATCGATCCTTTTTGATAGACCTAGACCATCTTAAAATAAAAGGCATCTTTAACGGTTAATCGGATACAATTTTCTTCCATTTTTTATCGTTTTGTCGGGTTTTACGTCGCACCAAGCCACCAAAACTATATAAGTCATATGACGACTTCCAAGCTTTACTGGCGGAGAAAGATCTTTGGTGCCATTCAGGAATGTGCATTATTTAAAGCACGAACGGGGACCCGAGAACCACCGATGCCCCAACCACCAAAAAAGCGGGAAAAGGGTGTTTTACTAGAAATTATACATTCGGTATAATTATGCAATATTCATTCACACAAACTAGAACATCAATTTTACTTTTTGACACCTGCTGGTATTGTCTTTATAAAAACATTATTTCAGAACTCAACGTCCAGTTGGCGATTTTTGTGTGTTCAGCAGTATTTGATATACCGTACTCTGACACAGCCATCAGTAATACTTCTTTCTTCATAGAACAAATAAGAACAACAAAATAATTAAATTAACAACAACACGTGATTCATTTAGTTCATTTTTATTTTAATTCACAGATAGGAATGGAATGTTCTGCATATTTATCACCGATAATGCTTAATTTCATAATTTACGAGTCAAAAATCTTAGTTTTCTTCGATAAAGTATAAAAAAAAAAAAAAAAAAAAAAAAAAAAAAAAAAAAAAAAAAAAAAAAAAAAAAAAAAATTTTTCGGAACATTGTCTTCTTTACAAATATTTTTTTTATGCATTGTCATTGTCAAAAATTTCATTGAAATGTTTGTGTTTCTCGCTTCCCTCACCGAAAAAAAAATTTATATTATTTCAATTTGTTCTCCATTTAAATCATTGCTTTATTTAGATATAAAGATTTTATGTTAATAACGTTAAAGAATTTGCTTTCCAGTTTACAACAAAAATAAACTACAAAAGCACGTAGGCACAAAAATAATAGAAAAAAAACTTCCCACATAAATCTAGATAAATCTTTGTCATTAATTCTAATAAAAAGGACAAATGTAACTATGATTATAGTACTTTCATAAATATGTAAATATCAGTGTTGATGAAGACTAACATGTATATGTAACTAGCAGAGAGAGTGACAAGTCTAAACATTCAGTCCGTCTGACCAGATTATATACATTGGTTTCTTTATCTTACCATCTAAATACTAAAAAATAACATTAAACTAGGATAAGATTTTTCCAAAATCAAACAAAACAAACTCATGATACAAATTTAGCAAAGTTTTTAAGATATGTAATCTTTATAGAACTTTCACAGTTTTTATGTTTATTTAACTTGTATCACAAATACATTATATGAGCCACGCCATGACAAAACCAACATAGTGCGTTTGCGACCAACATGGATCCAGACCAGTCTGCGCATCCGCCCAGTCTGATCAGGATCCATGCTGTTCGCTTTCAGTTTCTCTACTTGTTATAGAGTTCGTTAGCGAACAGCATTGATACTGATCAGATTGGGCGGATGCGCAGGCTGATCTGGATCCATGCTGGTCGCAAACCCACTATGTTGGTTTTGTCGTGACGCGGCTCTAAATAAGCCCTTAGCCTGCTACCAGCAACTAATTCAGACAACACGACCAGTGCAAACAATAATATGCAGAGCATAATCAACCACTTATCATGGTCTGCACTGTACGCTCAGTCAGTATTTATATTAATTTTCCCTAAAATAAACTGTTTTGTCAGATTGATAGATGGACAAATCCATATTAGATATTTAATGTAGTAATGATTAGATATACATATTGGCATTTGAGAATTGATCTGTGCCCTGATCCCTCATCACCAAACCTTTCCAGGAGGGCATAAATTGTCAATATAATTTTCAAATTAAGATCTATAAATTCATTGAAATAATCTGGTCATTATCCTAGTTGACTGTATGTTGACTGCATGTTGACAGAATTTGGATGAAAAAAACAACAAAACAACAACTAGCCTGCAGAAGAATATAACATACATGTATTATGTGTCAAAACCTATTGGGACTTCATTTAAAAATTTATGCATTCTTAGAGGTGAAACAATAGAATGTTTAGAGAAACTTGTTATTTTTTCAAGCTTACTTCTGTTATGTAAAAATATAATAATTTTGTTTCATTACGTACATTATAAATAAAAAGATAACATGGACTCCTGCCAGCAGGTACAGTAAACATTAAATGCTTTTATGCATATGTATAAATGCATATACATTATATATAAGTGCACACAAATAACAACATGTAAATACAATACAAAATCAAATCAATTCTTAAATATGACTGACACATGTCTATATATATTTGATGATAGTCATTTTTTTCTGCTTTAGGATTATAAAAAATACATAATTTTTAACATAGACCAGGAAATAGGCAAAATTAATGTGTTCTAAGTTAACGCAAAATGATAATAGCTTTATGTTTGTTAAAAGACACAATTATCATTCTGACACTGGTCACTGCATTTATCCCGGCTCACTTAAACTATGACACTATTAATTATTAAATGCTTCATCTTTGTAACCCATCATAACAATCTTCTGACTTGAAAACTGAATGTTTTTCAGCTCTTCTGTACATTTATAAAAAGTCTACCTAATAATAAATAATAAAACCTAATAGGCCTACTGTTGGATATTTAATTTTAAACTTGGTCATAAACTAAAAACACATGTATAAATGTTTTGATTTGGTTTTAGTGTCATTTATATAGTTTTTCAGTCACACACAAATGATTGTCATGTAAATCTTACAATAAATAAATGCAAATAAAAAACTTGTTAATAATAATAAACAAAGATGTTTGTTGAATAATCTACATTTTTGTAAGAGAAAAAGCAACAGGTTAAGCATAATCAATAAAGAAAACATATGAATAAAATAAAACATTTGAGAAACATTATAGAACAGTATGATGGACTGTCAAGTCACTAAAAATGATAGTTCATATTACAAATATACAAATAATAAACCAATAACACTTGGCATAAAAAACAACAAAATAATCAAATATAGAAGAAAAACAAACAAATGAAAATTTTAAAAAAAGCAATGTTGAGTAGTTACAACAATTTGATTCTGTACAAGGTTATTCCCCTTCTTGCAAAGTTACACCATTCATAATCTACAAGATTTTTGATTCTATTTCTTCCTGGTAGGTGTTTTACTGCGGGCTCTAGGTCCAGATGTTGTAACCATTTGTTTGGATCGGCTAACCACCATCTTGGTTGGATCAATTTTAGGTTTGGCTGCGGCTGCAGGAATGTCGGTATCTTCTTGCTCTATTGGACCCCTTTCTGCTAGATCAATACATTCCTCTACCATTGCAACAGACTACAAGTATTATCATAATATAATTTTAATACATATTTTGATGCATTATGGTAAAAACTTAGGGCAACATTGGAGGAAGGTAATATTTTTGTATTTACATGTATATCTATATCTAAAAACACTTACTCCTGTCATATATATACTTTATAGATCTAAAATTAGTTTTCTATTTGACTATGGGTGCATTGCAAACAATAAAGTAAAATGAATGTTTTACTTATCATAATTAATACCTTAAACAAATCAAATTGTCATAATTGCTTAAAATCTGTGTGACAAAAAAATGCATAAAAACACATGTGATGAATAGAATTCAAGAATTTCATAAACACACACATAAAAACACACTCATTTAATGTTAACCCACAATAATGTGATTGATTGCTGTTTAAAAATCAGAACTAGAGTATGGGACAAAAATATATGTCAGTTCCTTATTTTGTTCAGTTTAAAAACAATTTATATGCAGAAGAATTTACTACAATGTTAGGGCAATCCCTCAACAATAAAACACACTTTAAGCATCACATAAAACAACAAAACACTCATTACAAAGCTGTCAAATTTTGCATTTAAAAACATCAAAGCAACATGAAGTTCACATTCCTTGTATTCAAAATTCTACTAGCAGTTACTGGCTTGAAACAATTCACTACATTATTAGGGTGTTTTGTTACTCAGATTAAAAAATCTACAGATTTTTCCCCCCTAATATAAGCAAATTGTTTTCAAGAATGATTTTGAAGCCTGTACAATGTTCTACTTTATGTTTCCATTCTATGATTTTTTTTTTTTGAAACATTTCCTTTGGGAAAAATCTAATTCAGCGTATAAAAACTTAATTAAAAGGATTCTGAATGCATGGAATGCCTAGCAACATAAATCACATAATTAGTCACATGATCATGCAGCAAACAGACTGTGTTACTGTTTGTACTTTAATGTGTCTATATTACTGACTGCTGTAAATGTTTGTACTAGAACCAGTCCAAGACTGATCCGGCCTCCATAAATATCTCTGACACAATGGTATCAACCTAGTATAAATATTTTGTTGTTAAGTTTATCAAAAGTAGTAAAAAGCAAATAAACAGTGAAATAAAACTGACTTTATTCTAGTATAAGGTGTAAAATCTACTTACGCACAAGTACTTTAAACAAATGTACTAAATTACATTTAAAGTATGGTTGAAGTATAAATTTTCAGCCACTTATTCAGTAATGACAATGATTACTATCATAATTTCAGCAGAAATGGACTTATAAAAACACATACTCAAATGTATTAAAAAATCACATAAATACCTAAATGTGCTTATAAAATAACATAAATACCTAAACGTACTTATAAAATAACATAAATACTTAAATATTCACTACAAACAAACAAGTCCATACCTTTTCATATTTAATAACATACTAAAACAAGAGTTGTCCATAAGACAGGAGGGTATTTGATTATCTCAGTGCTTGACACTTACAAAAGGGGCATAACTCTTAAAAGGTAACTCAAGAGTTATGGAGCCTGCACCCATCATGTTAGACTATCACAGAAAACAAGTATGGGCAGCTTCAATCCACTCCCTTCAACAGGTTTGGAAAACCAACTTGGACAGAAAAACTTAATCAAAGTGTGACTGCGACGCTGATGCATGGGTGAGTACAATAGCTCTCCCCTTACATTTCAGAGCTGATCTTAAAATTTAAATAGAAATTATTTGGTTTTAATCTATAAGAAAACTATGACTTACAAACACATAGAAAGTTGCAGCCCCAGCAGATACATCTCTCACTTCATCAAGTTCCTGTTTATCTAGAAGTTCCTTGGCTCGAGATGCTGCAGCAGTTGATATCTTAGCTGCATTACACTCCAAACAACGCCTCTTTAAACCTTCCTTACCTGTCTTACCCACAAGTGCTTGAACATTCTTCCAATCCTGACAATAAACAAAAACCATTTTAATACATTAGATTGAAGCATTAACTGAAGATAAACCATTTGAATGCTAGTGAGGATAATAACTTTCCTATACCTCCAGTACAGAGATAGTTGAAGTTCGTCCTATACATCTATGTACTCTAACCAGGCTCTATACTGTTTGCTACCAAATGTTAGCATTTTGATACAAAAATCACAAAACTAAAAAGGACCATTCAGAATTCAAATAAGAAAAAAAAATTACATGTAAATAGATTCAGCAGGGACAGGATACATACTGTATTTTGTAAAGGTTAATATTGTATTTCATTCATATAAGCAGGCGTATGTTTGAATCTCTTGCCCCTTAGCCCCTTAAATAGAACATTAGCAATAGACGCCTGAATTTGTTTGAATGAACAAAAATAACAAGAGGGCCATAATGGCCCTGAGTCGCTCACCAGAAACAACTGTCAATATATTCTAATATTTAATTTGAGCATAGAAAATGTTTAAACAATAATTTGAAGAAATGCCATGACCTGGGGCATTTAAGCTTTAGCTTAAATGGGGCTTATCAAATTAATATGAGCAAACTTAATAAAAGACTACCTAAGAATGCTACAAAGTTTGGTGATCATCTATCAATTATTTCAGTAGGAAATGATGTTTGAAGGTTTTTTCTATTTTTAGCTTTAGTGGCCCCTAAAAGGGGCTAATCAAATTAATATAAGCAAACTTGATAAAAGAGTACCCAAGAATGCTACAGACAAATTTTAGTGATCATTCATCAATTGGTTCTGAAGTAGAAGACGTTTAAAGGTTTTTCTATTTTTTGCTTTAGCAGCCCCTAAAAGGGGCCAATCAAATAAACGTGAGCAAACTTGATAAAAGATTACCCAAAAATGCTACAAGTCTGGTGATCATCCATCAATTAGTTCTGTAGTAGAAGATGTTTAAAGGTTTTTCTATTTTTAGCTTAACCGGCCCCTTAAAGGGGCTAATCAAATTTATATGAGCGAACTTGATAAAAGACTATCCAAGAATGCTACAGACAAAGTTTGGTGATCATCCATCAATTAGTTCTGTAGCAATAGACGTTTAAACGTATATCTTTTTTTAATTTTAGCGGCCCCTAAAAGGGGCTTATCAAATTAATATAAGCAAACTTGATAAAAGACTACCCAACAATGCTACAGACAAAGTTTGGTGATCATCCATCCATTAGTTCTGTAGAAATAGACATTTAAAGGTATTTCTATTTTAAGCTTAAGCGGCCCCTTAAAGGGGCCAATCAAATTCATATGTACAAACTTTATAAAAGACTACCTAAGAATGCTACAGACAAAGTTTGGTGATCATCCATCAATTAGTTCTGTAGAAGAAGATATCTAAAGGTTTTTCTATTTTTAGCTATGGAGAACCCTAAAAGGGGCCAATCAAATTAATATGAGCAAACTTGATAAAAGACTACCCAAGAATGCTACAGACAAAGTTTGGTGGTCATCCATTAATTAGTTCTCTAGAAATAGACATTTTACGGTATTTCTATTTTTAGCTTTAGTGGCCCCTAAAAGGGGCTAATCAAATAAATATGAGCAAACTTGATAAAACACTACCCAAGAATGCTACAGACAAAGTTTGGTGATCATCCATCAATTAGTTCTGTAGAAGATGTTCAAAGGTTTTTCTATTTTTAGCACTAAAGACCCCTAAAAGGGGCCAATCAAAATAATATTAGCAAACTTGATAAAAGACTACCTAAGAATGCTAAAGACAAAGTTTGGTGATCATCCATCTATTAGTTCTGTAAAAATAGACGTTTAAAGGTTTTTCTATTTTTAGCTTTAGCGGCCCCTAAAAGGGGCCAATCAAATTCATATAAGCAAACTTGATAAAAGACTACCCAACAATGCTACAGACAAAGTTTGGTGATCATCCATCCATTAGTTCTGTAGAAGAAGATGTTTAAAGGTTTTTCTATTTTTAGCCCTAGAGACCCCTAAAAGGGGCCAATCAAATTAATATGAGCAAACTTGATTAAGGACTACCAAAGAATGCTACAGACAAAGTTTGGTGATCATCCATCCATTAGTTCTGTAGAAGAAGATGTGTAAAGGTTTTTCTATTTTTAGCTCTGCTGACTCCTAAAAGGGGCCAATTGGAATGACATGAGCAAATTCAAGTGTGACTGTCACAAGGATGCTACAGACCAAATTTGAAGTAAATCTGCATAGTAGTTTCAGAGAAGAAGATGATTGTTGACGCATGACGACGGACAATGGACGCCGGAGCATCCCCCTTTGATACTAACAGCTCACCCTGAGCCTTCGGCTCTGGTGAGCTAACAAAATATAACATTTCAGTTTGGGAAGAGGCACACTCATAAAATATATCCAAAATATGCATTATAACTACCAGTAACAATTATTTACCTTTGTTTCTTTCTCTTGATGACCTAGTATTAGGAATGTAGCAGTCATGACTGTATGAACAACAGGTGGAGGTTTCTGGTAACTCCTTATCTCAGCTACAGTTGACTGTTTCAGCTCCAAGATCTCAGAGCGGATACGCTGAATCTTGCGTAGACGTGTAAGAATCTCGTAAGCGTCACGAAGCTCTCGTGCCAGCTGTATTTCTAGACCATTCTTCTTTATAATGTTGATGGCCTTCTCTAACTCTTCTATCTCTCTGCGTGACATAGCTTTCCTCAAATCTGACATGATAATTGTATGGTTAATAATTGTTACTGTACAAATACATATGTAGATTTATGTTACATGAAAAAATCCTATTTTGCATTTACTTTTTATAAAATGGTACTAAATACTAAATGGAGAAAGACAATTTCTTGTATGAAAATTTTTACAACATTAATGATCGCTCAATGCATGTGGAAGTTACGCTCCGGACATGGGTTTTGCACTGACCCCCATTTAAGACCTTGACCTTTTTAAGGGGGACCTAAGTTTTGAGTGCAGCACACCACACCATAATGGTGAACATTTGTACCAAATTATTTTGTTATCCTTCAAGGAAAGAGCAAATTATAGACCAGACAAATCCGTACCAACAGACGGATGGACACACACACACCAAACTATACGCCAGAAGTGATGACTATGTCAAGCGCACTGCAAGCAGACAAGACATTAATGTTCTCTAGATGTAAGGCATGAAAGAATAAGTTTACAGTAATGACCTATAATAATGTTCCCACTCACCATCTCTCAATGTAAGACATGTAAGAATGATGTTTACAGTAATGAATGACTATAATAATGTTTACAGTAATGAATGACTATTATAATGTTTACAGTAATGACTGACTATAATAATGTTTACAGTAATAAATGATAATATTCCCACTCACTGTCTCTAGATGTTATCTCTCTCAAGAGTTTCTCAGCTTTCTCGAGGTCCATGTCAACATCTTCAACTTTCTCTGTTTTAAACTCAGTTATAGAATACTGTAGTTTATATTTATCCTTCTCCTTGATAGCTACCTTCAGGTTATATCTTAACCTCTTGTGCTTCAAATCTTAAATAAAACATAAATCAACAAGTCCCTTTAAATATCTTAACCTGTAGTGTTTCAGATATTAAATACAAAATAAATCAGTAAGTCCTTTTAAAATTAATTCTTAGCCTGCTATAATTTTGTAATCTTGAACTGTTCATAGTTATATAATAGGACTTCAATAAGAAAGTTGAGTAGTAAAAAATATGTAAGACCACACTGACTTAACACATGCCTGCAATTTATAAAAAAAGTGAACACAAGTTGTTTCTAAAAAAATCTCATATTAATTAAACTCATTAGTAAAGTTAAACTTGCAGAAACATGAATGCAAGACATTAGAAATGAATTCTTAAATCAATATCTGGATATAAGTAATAGGAACAAATTATAAACAAAAATTACATGTTTATAAAATCTGAATGTTAATTTTACACATGAAGTACAAGCAACTTTCAAATGTTACACAACAGCACTATTGATGACTGAATGGATTTAAAAAAGAAACTAGAACTGCCACTATCTTGGCGTGAATACCCCCGCATACCACTTTGTCAGAATCAACAGTGGCCATTTAGAGCTCAAGGACAACCTCCCTGCCAAATCTGAGGTTACTAAGCCAGTGCATTGCTAAGTTATGTATTCTACAAGCTTCAAATGTGAAAATGTCAAAATCAATACATTGCGGACAGGACATTCTTTAGCAATTGAGAAGAAAAGCTTTTTTTGTCAAGGTCCCTGTGACCTTGACCTTTGACCCAGTGACCTCAAAGTCAATAGGGGTCACCTTATAGTCATGATCAACATCCATGCCAAATATGAAGACTGTGGGTCAAAGGAATCTTAAGTAAATGGGTGGACAAACTTTTTGAAGTCAAAGTCCCTATGACCTTGACCTTTGATCCAGTGACCTCAAAATCACAAGGGGTCATCTACTTATCATGATCAACATCCATGCCAAATATGAAGACTGTGGGTCAAAGGAATCTAAAGTTATTGGGCAGACAAACTTTTTGAAGTCAAAGTCCCTGTGACCTTGACCTTTGACCTGATGACCTCAAAATTAATAGGGGTCATCTACAAATCATGACTAACCTCCATGCCAAATATGAAGACTATGGGTCAAAGGATTCTTAAGTTATTGGGCGGACAAGCTTTTTGAAGTCAAGGCCCCTGTGACCTTGACCTTTAACCTGGTGATCTCAAAATCAATAGAGGTCATCTACTAATCATGACTAACCTCCATGCCACATATGACGACTGTAGGTCAAAGGAATCTTAAGTTATTGGGCGGACAAGCTTTTTGAAGTCAAGGCCCCTGTGACCTTGACCTTTAACCTGGTGACCTCAAAATCAATAGGGGTCATTTACTAATCATGACTAACCTCCATGCCAAATATGAAGACTGTAGGTCAAAGGAATCTTAAGTTATTGGGCGGACAAGCTTTTTGAAGTCAAGGCCCCTGTGACCTTGACCTTTGACCTGGTGACCTCAAAATCAATAGGGGTCATCTACTAATCATGACTAACCTCCATGCCAAATATGAAGACTAAGGGTCAAAGATATCTTAAGTTATTGGGCGGACAAGAAAAAACCGACGGACGGCCGGATGGCCGGACAGACAAGCTGATTCCAGTATACCCCCCTTACAACTTTGTTGTGCGGGGGTATAAAAAAGTCAGTATAATAATGAGCTGTTTATAGACTTTATAGTCAACATTATGTGTGCTATCATGTAAGGTTGACTGTGCTGCGAGTATGATTACATCAATACACTATCAATAAGAGTAATAACAATCTACTAGAATTGTACACTTTTTCATTTTTCATTACATGCATTCTTTAAAATGTGCAAAACAAATCTAAGCATAACTGGAGAAATTACTTTCCTTAAGAGCAGGCATATGAACCTGTGGAATATAAAAACCAGTCTGAATGTATGTATTTCTTCAGTTAAAAATGATTGTACTTTTATTAGAAAATGTATATCATAAGATATATTACCATATAACAGTTTAAGAAGCCTCTGTTCTTCCTCCTCCAATTCTTTCCTCTTCCTTTCATCTGTCTCCACTTTCAGTTTCTCACGTACAATACGCAACTGCTCCTCAAGATCTTTTTCTTTCTCATGAGTATCCTTAAAATTTTGTCAAAATAAATATTTCCTTAAAATATAGTCAAAATAAATGTTTCTTTAAAATATAGTCAAAATAGAATTGTGTCCTTAAAATATATCGGTAGTCAAAATAGAAGTAACCTTAAAGTATAGTCAAAATAAGCAATGGTGACCTTGACCTTTTGACCTAATTACCTCTAAATCAATAGGGGTTCTCTTCTTGTTATGATCATTATCTACACCAAATCTTAGGACTGTAAACCAAGGCAGTCTTTAGTAATTGGTCCACAAGCTTTATGTGGCGAAGGTCATGTTGACCTTAAAATCAATAGGGGTCAACTTATGGTAATGACCAACCTCCACACTAAATCTTAGGAATGTAGGCCAAAGCATTCTCAAGTTATTGATTGGATGTGCTTTTAGTGGTTAAGTCCCTGGTGACCTTTACCAATGACCTTTTGACCTAACAAAACCAATAGGAGTAATCTGCTAGTCATGGTCAAACTGAACACTATTTCATAGGACAGTACTATAGATAACATTGATTAACAAGTGTATTACCTCAAGTATTTTTTCAGCATCTTTGTATTTCTCCATCTCATCTTGTCTCCTCCGTGCCTCTTCCTCCTCCAACTCACGCAGCCTCTGCTCCTCCAATAGCCTCTCCTGTATAACAATATAAAATATATATACAACAAAAAAAAAAACAAGAACAATTGATAAATCATCATCAAAAACAGAAAAAAAACAAGTGCTCCTTTAGTATTTTATAACTTAAAAGATAATAATCTGTTGTCTGATTTTATTATTCATTGCTCCACTATCAGGTTTTAATATTTCAGCAAAACATTTTATTTTCTTTTATTCATTCACTGCTATATTGTTGGTATGGCCCTTGTTGAGAGTAGGTGCAGGGAGGTCCTGGATGGACGGAATAGAGTTTGAATAAAAAGTTCTACAGTTAGTTGTTTTGTTTTTGTTTTTTTGTTTTTTTTTGTTGTTGTTTTTTTGTCAATTTTAAATTGACACTTCCATGTATTATATCAGAGCGAAACAGATATCTACGATTGATTAACTTTCCTATCAGGATATAGTTAAAAATGAGCTGTGGGAAAGTTATTCTATGCCAGCAGCTATATCAGTTTTGTCGAAGATACCTATTTCAAAATGTTATGATCAGAAATTTTCCAGTTCCCTATATGGTAAACAAATAATGTACCTCTTCTTCTTTCTGGCGTTGCAATCTCCTACGCTCCTCTGTAAAAAATAAATATAAATCAGCTAAATTCATCTACAAATCACAGTTTATATACTACCTATCTATAATATATCAAATCATCCAGTGAAGAGAGGTAAATTATTCTAAAGCCAGCTTTCATAACATGCTATATAAAACCCTGGCTATTAGCCAAATGAGATACAAATCAAAGTCGGGACATACAGCCAACAGAAATACAACATCTGAAACCATGGCTATATATCCAGCTGTATTATAAATACTAAACCTTGGCTATATATCCAGTGGAGATGTAAATCCTAAAACTGGGTACATATTGAGCTATAAATCTTTCATTTAATCGTAAACTATGGCCATATATCAAGCTGAGGTATAAATCCAAACCCTGACTATACATCAAGCTGAGATATCAATCCTGAACTTTGGCCATACCTCCAGATGAGATATTAATCCTAAACCTTATCCATACATTAAGCTGAGCTAGTATACATCCAGCTGAGATATAAGAGTTCTTACCTTCTTCCTCCATCATTCTTCTTCTTGCCTCATCGTCATGCCTCTGAAGCTCCTGTAATGTATTGGTTATATATATGTTAACCATATAATACAATTCATACATATCATACTATTTCCTTCATAAACTACACCTGTTATATTCCTGTAAAATCATTTACTAGTATAACATTAACTAACCCTCTATCATGTCCTATAAGGACCTCCTGTAAAATGCTGATGACATCAGAGATTTTTTTGGCTTATTTTGTAACCGTTATTGGGTCATATTCCCAATTGAAATTAGTATATTATTTTCCCAATCCACAGGAAAATATTCCCAAATGAAAGTTACAAAATAAAAATATTGAATAAAGAATTCTAAAGCTTTGAAAATAAGAGCTTCATCACTGTAATAGTGCTAAAATGTTTTAAGATACCACCCTTGACAGTGATTGTTTGCATTCATTTAATCACTGCAAAATTCCAGTCATGCATTTACGCCCAATTTTTATCAAAACTTCGCCGAAATTTCCATTTCCATGGGTATGGGTCATGTTCTCGAAATTGTGGAAAAAATCCATGGACAAGTGGACACACACACATGTTATAACATCATTTCCTCCATCTCCTGCTGCTACAAAGTACAGGTTTTTAACATGATCATTATCATAAATACATAGTAAAATACATTCATTTCATATTATATACCTTTACCTAATATAGATCTGAAAAAAAAACACACTCATATGGTTAAACATTGTACACACATGTATATTCAAAATTTCCTTTTTAATATTTCGGAAAGAAATAAACACTTATGAATAAAAATAAAACTATAAAGCATACACAAAAAATATTCTCTTAACTTGAATTTCAATACTTATCTTTTTTCATACAAATTTATAAAATTTTGTCCCTTGTTTATCTTGATGCTGTATATGACAAGAGGAAAAATAAATGCTGCATATAAAAATTGAACAATATTATTAAAATCAATCACTAAACACTGCAAAAGTACAGCAACAACAAAAAACAAAACAAAAACAACATGCTCACACTAGAGAAGAAGAAAAGCAGAGTAAAACCTCTGTGTGATCATATTATATCAAAGTCAACTCAGAGCTCACAATAAAAATGTTTACATACTTTATATATCTCATCACTTGATCTTTCTGACAAACTAATATATCACTTTGTTTCACTGTATTATAAAGTTATAATCTGTTCTGTTGTTTTTCATGCCAATGTGCTTTATTATTTGATTTTTATCTTCACATTTTTGATCAAGTGAATGGTCACAATATCAAAAACAACATAAAAATCTTAAAATTTGTACAGTGCCCCTGAGATCTACCATATCATCAATATTAGAGCCAGACATTTCCTCATTACAAACATCACTAGCTTCTTCTTTAACTTTATCTACTACATCTGTCTCTGTTGATGCCTGACTTTTGTTCACTCCATTCACTGATACAACCACATTAGTCACATGAGTTGCAGTGTTGGTCAAGTTATATGTAGGCTTTCCATTATCAGGGGCTGTGGCAATTACAGCATCTGGTTCTGATCTTATTTCAGCAGTGTTATCTGACATTGTACTTGGAGTTCCAGAATCAGTTAAGTTATCTACTGGCTTTTCTTTATCAGATTCTGTATCTACCACTGTGTCTAGTTCAGATTTTACTACAACAGTAGTGTCTGACATGGTAATCTGTGGTATTATAAACATGTTGTCTATACTTAATCATTTGAGAGGTCAGGTTAGTTATAACTATTCCAACAAATACATGCAATAAATATTAGTTTTTTGTCTTAGTCATTTCTTATTTCACAGCGCAACAGCAATTTTTACAAATACATGTTTGTAGATTAATTATTACATATATAATCAAATTGTAAATTTAATCTCCCTACACAATAAAAATATAGTTTCTGTGCCATAAAGTCAAAACATCAAAGGGACTCCACTGAGGCTTTTTTTATTGACAAATTTTTTTTCTTGAGACTTGTGAACCATTTGATTTTAGAATTTCTTTGCAAAATGACCAGAATATGAAAAGCATTGCAAGGTTTTTCACTCATCCAGGCTAAAAACATCAATCTAACTCTGGAGTATATTTCTTTATTATCTTTTGCAGATTGTTTTATTCAGTCACTTGATATTGCTGTTTGACCTCAATGGAGCTCCTTTAAAGTGATAAAGATAACAATTATCATGTTCCTGAAAAAAGTTGTTCAGTCTCCAGTGTATCATATGACTTAAATTTCCATGAAACATTCAACAAGAAATATAGAATACAGTTTGGTGCAAGTTTTACCTCAAGTTTACCCACGTCATCCTCTATAGCTATAACATCACCTTCATGTGTCTACAGAGAATAAAATATCTCTCAAATATACAATAACATCACCTTCATGTGTCTACAGAGAATAAAATATCTAAAATATATAGTTTACACTATTCCCTTTTTTATATAAAAATATATATTTTAACACTTCACTTGAGACTGCCAAAATGTTCATTTCTAGATGAATTCCATTTTTCTATTGCTTTTAAAACAATACCTGTCTTCATTAACAAGTAAACAGTAGTAACTTTCTGAGCATAAATTATTCAATCATATTTCTCTATCCATCATTGTAAAAAGTTAAATCACAATAAAATCTAGCAATGGAAGTCACAAATTCAAGCAATAAGAGGTTAATACACGGCAGGAGAGGGCCGGAAGGTGATAATCGGCCCGCAAAATGAATAATGGACCCGAGGGCCATTATTCATTCAGGGCCGATTATCACCTTCCGGCCCTACTCTGACGTGTATTAATGTCTTTAATACACTTGGTAGATCTAATAGTAGCATTATAAAAAAAACAAAAAACAAACAAAAAAACAACAACAACAAAGTTCTTTCGTTGAAATTCTTGTCTACTGTACTCTTCTTCTGTTCTGTACAGATATGTTTACTGTTTGTGTGTTCAAAGCAGTAGAATCTACTAGAAGCAAGTTTTATTTTCATTTTTTTTCGGAATGAATTTGTCGTATTAAATCTTCAAATTTCAAAAGTAACAAAACTGTGTTTGTACTAAATACGCTTAAGTTCTCATAATACAAATAAAGTGATTCGTGCTGACAACCTACTTTCACTTTTACAGTTAACTGTTTGATGACGTAAAATATGACGTCATTGTTTCAGTTTGTGCACGTGCACATGTTCCACGGGCTGATAACTAGTTCTCGGCCCCGGGCCGCAAACTCATAATAGGTCACGTGACACTCATAATCAGTTGAAATCATAGGCAATTTTGTTACTATATATAGTAACAAGTGTATTAATACATTATACAATACATCTCTAATATTTTACTGACTTGAAATAAGATGAAAGTTTTTTCAGAAGGGAGACAAAGATTTAAGCTGTTTCTGAGAGATGGTTGTTTGGAGACGTTAAATTTATTGAAGTCTTACTTTGGAACAAAATGCTGTATAGAGGTTACTGTTCTACAAAGGGACCCTCTATACAGGTTGTAATGTATTTTAGCTTCTTATGTGGCTTCTAAACTTATTATATACATTTACTATAATTATATACTATATGTACATACAAAAGATAGTTGTAACATTGAACAAGTATTTTGCATGATCATGCAAACTTAAAAGCTAAGATACTTTTTAACTTATATCAAATATGTGAAACTAAAATAATATCATGAACTAGAATATATCTTTCAACAAAATTACATTTTACAAGAGTGAGTTTACCTAGTGAACTATTGAAAATAAATACATGTATATGAGATGATATTACCTGTTACTTTGTGACTGAAATGTAAACAGTGATATCAAAATAAGATCATTTAAAAATACAAACCTCTTCTTTCCTTCTTCTTTCTTCTTCTCTCAATCTTCTTTGTCTTTCTTTCTCCATTAAAGCTTCCTCCTCAGCTAATCTTTCTCTCTCTTCACGCTCTGTATAAAACATAGCATAATAGAAACTTTAAACAGGAAGTGTGTCAGAGTATAATAGCATGTTATTACTGTACTGTATGTTCATCTTGCAATACCTAAGTTACAAAGGATTTTACTCAATACAGGATTGGAGCAGTACTTCTAGACACTTGCAAAAATCATGATCACAAAATAGACAAATATCGCCAATTCTTACATTTTTCATTCATTATCGTATATAAATCAGTGTGTAGAGATCATTTAGTAATTTTAAAGTTCATTCCGTTGGGTGAAAAGGCAAGATTTTAGCATCTAATCATTCAAGTAACTTGTCTGGTATATACCAGAATACGGTATTTAGTGTGGTTCTCCAATGCTTTTTTCACTTTCAGATACAATTTTATTGAATAAAACAACAACCTTAGAGATATGGCCTGGACAACTCTTAATTGAGATTCTTCAAGAAAAAAAAAACTTTCAATAAACCACAGATAGATCTTTAATCGAATTCCATACAAGCAATTTTTTTTTTACATAAAGAAAAAAATGTTTTACCGTTAAAAAAAAAGAAAGATTGAATTGACCTAATATTTGGATATAAAGGTATATACTGGTAGCTAACTTCCATGATCTCCTTAATGACATATTTGATGTTTATTTTGGTATTTGTCACTTTTTGTAGACAATAACATCAATTCATTTCACATGAATTTCATTTACTAACACACCGATTGTAGTAATATTGCATCCTTTATTAGTGACTAAATAAAATGTTTTATACGTCCAAAGTAATAAAAAGGAAAGCATGGTAATTAATGATTCATAATCACTGGGCATAGTTACTTAAATTAAAGAAACGAAACAGAAGATTATTAACTTGCTTCTTGATATCTGTTGTTAAATGGAAATAAAAAGCAATTTGTTATTTCATTTTAATGAAAAAGAAAGTAAAGAAGGTATCAGTTTTATTGTAACACAAAAATAAATAAATAAAGTACATGTATATACACTAAATTGACACTGACACATTCAATATTTGAACAATTTAGCTTGATGTCAATGTCAATTATAAATCTAATATTTCAGTCATCTTAATCTTACCAGTTACCTAACTACTGTTGAATCATACACTGACAATGACTTAATTATTATCTACCATTTTATTTTTATATGTTCACTTTTACTTCAATATTGTCATGAAAAACAGATGTCTTGACCAAATAATTATATGATCCTGAGACATAATGCTTTTCTGATTAAGCTTTAATGGTAACCCACACGTTAAAATTCATGAGAACAACAGGGACAATCTGCTCAATTCTGAAAACAGACATTTGATTCGCACCCCCCAACCTTTCAAATTTTTCAATACAGGGGGGCAAATGTCCACCCTTCAAAAATTTCAGGGGGGCAAATGTCTGCCTTTTCAAAACAAATTTTCTAGAATCAGTCAGTATGTACACCAATGTGTATCATCTATTATATAGAATGGAAATTTTTCAATATTTCAACACCTCAAAATAAATGTGAATGACATTGACATTTATAACTGACTTAACAACATAGTAACAAATACAAAAAAGAGCAAACATTTAGATGTTTAAGTTACTGATGAATTGATGAATTATTAACAAATGTTATAATGACTGATATAATATATGTACATAACAATATATATAAGAAACATTGAAAAGTTAGGATGTGTTTAATTTCTTAATCATTTATAGAAACAAAAAATGCTCTGTAAAACAAGAAGAGGAAAAAGAGAAGTGTATTGAACATTATTTGCGAACCAGTTTACCTGACCGACTGGGTATTTTGCCTTCTGAAATATTCAGCCAAACATATATCAACAAAATGATATTAAGTTAAAGTATTCCAATGACATTTCACAATTTACATTTCTTTAGAATTCATAACACTCAGAGTAGTTATCACTTTTATTTATTGATTAACAAGATTAACTCTATGAAAGGGACTTCACTAATGTTTATTGACAAAACAGAAATAATTTTTCTAGATTTCTGTACCTTTTGATGAATGTCTAGAACAATAATTTGTATGCAAAATTTCAGATCATTTGCTCACTAGTTTTTCAAGAGCAAACATTTTAATTGTGCCAAATCACCCCAAAAAAAAAGATTTTAAATGCCTTTCTCACAAATCACGCTTAACAATGCACAAAAATCCATTTCTAATATCATTCTGAATACATTTCAATTTTCATTACTTTAAGTCTATATTTCTGTTTTAAGTGTCCCAGTTGATAAAGAAAAGAATATTTGGCTTTAAGTTTTGTACCTCAGTGAACCCTCTACTCTTAACATATGTTAATTTTTTTTAATATGATTTCTTATTAATTCAATCCTGTTTAAAACATGATCATAGACCTATTGTTTTGATGATTACCTGTAAACTTCCTATCTTAAAACATAATATTTTTCATCATTTTGATAATGTAAATAAAAGAAACCCAACTTCAAAATAAAGTCAAAAGAATTAAAATTAATTAGTTTCTACATTTTTTTAATATCTTAAATTATTGTTACAGTTATTACATTTAAAAAACATACCAGGATATGTATTAACTTTTGATAAAAAACCTCATTCTTCAAAATCATATACCGGTATACATGTCTGAGCATCACCTGTTCAGATAATAAAATATGAGGATATTTACCTCTCCTTTCTCTCTCCTCATCTTCTCTATCTTTGAGAACATCTAAACTGCTCTTCACATTGCACAGCAGTACCTCAATCTCCTGAAATGCTACCCTTGTACCAGGAATGGCTCGCTTGCGTAAAAAGTCTGCCCATTTTCTCTTCGAAAAATTCTTTCCATGAACAGCTTGCACCATCCACCTTGTGAAATAACAAAGAATTAGAATTTAGTAAAGGGAGATCCCCGAGAGCAATGGAACCAAAAACAGGTGGGTGAAAATTGCAGACTTGGTTTAATTGAGTCTGTTCATAAGATAAAATGGAAAGTGCAATACCTCTCATAAAATTAAGTAGAAGTAATCCCTAACACTTAACTATTAAAATCAATGCTTCTGAAGGATCAGTATAAAAACAAGAAGTTTAAGATTTCTTTAAATTAATTAGCATTTAGAAAGTTAATTGAACCAAGCAAATGATTTGAAAAAATCTAACCAAATTTAATTCCAACACAGAATAGCCATTGGTATAAATGCAGTTATACACAAATTTTAACCCATTTTCATGTTACAGTTAGTAAATGAATCACAACTGTTGGAAACAAAACAGTTAGATAAAAACCCTTCCATCTATATAATTACCATCATTTTTTATTTACTATTATAACTTACAAATTAAACAAAACACACATTGCTAATGTAGGGGTACATGTATTTAATTAAATATGTTGCATCAATAAGAATTCATACAAGACACAAGACACACTCTTGTTGTAAAGAGGTGATTGATCTGTAGAGGTTGTACTTTATTATAAATTGTATGCTTTAATTATTATGCTTTATAGGAACAGACAAACCTAGCCTGTTCAATGGTTATAGTGTCACGCTGATCCCGATCCAACAAGGAAAATTCCCAGCGGAGATCTTGCAGCAAGAAGAACCTGCGGTCCATTTCCTGTAGGAGGTTAAACAGTTCATCCTCAGTGCATGTATCATGTGTAGCACAAACATACTTCATACTGGCAAGAACCTGTATAAAAACATCAAAACAGTATTCTTATATAAAAAACCTTAGAATGAATTCATTCCTGTTCAGTTGTATACTTTTAAATGCAATTTTATTAAAAAGGGTTCTTGTATAAATTATATACATGAAGATTAATAATATTAACATTTATAATTTATTTAAATCTATAATTTCATTTTATAGTGTGAGCTAATTATATAATTTATACAATACATAAGATTTTATTTACAGTAGCAATATAACAGTCATTGTCAATGTTAGTACATACTTCTAGTATATATTAACTAAGGTACTAAGGCAGAAATAAACAAACAATTAATGTTACTTTTACCTGTGGATAGCTAATACCACCCATTCTGATGTCACCATGTAAACTTTGTATTTCATGAGGAGCTAATTCTCCTTTACCAAGTCTGTCATACTGTTTGAAGGTTTGATGTAATACATTTGTATTATCATCTGTCAACATATCTCCTTGTAACTCTCCCATTTTGTTTAAGACAAATCCTGCAAAATAAATGCAATATTTTGATTGTAAAACTATGATTCTACAATGATATTAGTGATACATTATCTAAAAATTGCTTTCTGCTACACTAGGGAGCAGATGCAGAGGGAAATTTTGTGTATGCCTTTTGATCCTGAACATTAGCTGGGTCACTACTAAGTTCCTTGTGTGACACTTAGTATTACAAATTTAACACTACAGCATATTTAAAATGAATTCCAAATTAGAGTTTACCATGAGGTGAAGATTATAAGTTTGTATTGTAGTACTGCAGAGACCACTATTAAAGACTCCATGAGCTGAAATATGTTTGTTTTTTTATTTTTCTTGTTAAATCAGTTAAAAACTATCAACAACAAAGTAAAGATACATTGTATATTCAAAATTGAGAAAATTATACTGGGAAGTCAAAGACAGGGACTGCGAAGTGGGCCCAGACTTTGGCTTGCCTGGCTATAGACTATTTGTATATATCTAAAAGGAAATCAAACATAAAACAATTAAAAAATATATCATTTTCTATACCTATCAGTGAAATTTTCAGTTTCATATCTAGTTGGGCACCATCACTTTCAATGTATCTCAATGATAACAGACAGGGTATTCTGATAATGGAACAATCGCAACCTTTTGGCTCAATATTAATCATCAAGGTGTTCTGAGTGAAAAAGGAACCGGTGCATGAAATACCAAATGACATCTTTAAAACAGAAAATTTTAAATAAACAAGAGGTCCATGATGGCCCTAAAGTCGCTCACCTGTATATACATGTTGGCCCCCGGAGCGGGGCCAGTTTAAACCACAGGGCTTTTATTTGAACAAACTTGGTAGACACCCATTAGAAGATGTTTCATGCTAGACATCTAAGGTCTGGCTTGTTGGGTTTTTTTAAAAGAAGATTTTTTCAAGTTTTTTTCTCTACACATATAGTTAAAAACAAGAGCTGTCGGTAGGACAGCAACGCTTGACTATTCTTAGTGCTTGATAGTAAAAAAACATGCTTGATATAGTTACCTCCTCCTGTTTACAGGTTGGGGTCATGATGGTGAACAAGTGTGCGAAGTTTCAAAGCCATATGTCAATGGACTTTGAAAATATTTTGAACTATTACAAAAACTTTAACGTAAATTCTAAGTCCAAAAAGGGGCATAATTCTGTCAAAATGATTGATATAGTTACCTCCTCTTGTCTACAGGTTGGGGTCATGATGGTGAACAAGTGTGCAAAGTTTCAAAGCCATATGTCAATGGACTTTGAAAATATTTGAACTATTACAAAAACTTAAATGTAAATTCTAAGTTGAAAAAGGGGCATAACTCTGTCAAAATGCTTGATACAGTTACCTCCTCCTGTATACAGGTTGGGGTCATGATGGTGAACAAGTGTGCCAAGTTTCAAAGCCATTTGTCAATGCACTTTGGAAATATTTGAGGTGTTACAAATACTTTAACATAAATTCTAAGTAAAAAAGGGGCATAATTCTGTCAAAATGCTTGATAGAGTTACCTCCTCCTGTCTACAGGTTGGGGCCATGATGGTGAACAAGTGTGCAAAGTTTCAAAGCCATATGTCCATGGACTTTGAAAATATTTGAACTATTACAAAAACTTTAACATAAGTGGTTACGCCGACGCCTACGCTCGGGGTACTACAATAGCTCTACTTATTCTTATCGAATAGTCGAGCTAACAATGACACACCTGGGGCAGGGCCAGTTTTGACCCCAGGGCTTTTATTTGAACAATCTTTGTAGACACTTACTAAACAATGTTTCATGCTTAATATCTGAACTCTAGCTATTCAGGTTTTTTCAAAGAAGATTTTTAAGTTTTTGCTATACACATATAAGGAAAATCAATGTCCCCTGGGGCGGGGCCAATTTTGACCCCAGGGCTTTTATTTGAACAAACTTTGTAGACACTCACCAGAAGATGCTTCGTGCTTAATATCTAAACTCTAGCTATTTGAGTTTTTTCAAAGAAGATTTTGTAAGTTTTTGCCATACACATATAAGGAAAATCAATGACACCCAGTGCGGCCAATTTTGACCCCAGGGCTTTTATTTGAACAAACTTGGTAGACACTCACTAGAAGATGTTTCATGCTTAGTTTCTAAACTCTAGCTATTTGTTTTGTTTTTTTTTCAAAAAAGATCTTTTAAGTTTTTGTTATAAACATATAAGGAAAATGAATGACCTCCCGGGGCAGGGCCAATTTTAACCCCAGGGCTCTTATTTGAACGAACTTGGTAGACATTCATTAGAACATGTTTCATGCTAAATATCTTAGCTCTAGCCCTTTGAATTCTTTAAAGGAAAATTTTTTAAGTTTTTACTATATGCATATAGGGAAAATCAATGACCCCCTGGGGCGGGGCCAATTTTGACCCCAGGGCTTTTATTTGAACAAACTTGGTAGACACCCATTAGAAGATGTTTCATGCTAAATATCTTAGCTCTAGCTCTTTGGGTTCTTAAAAGAAGATTTTTTAAGTTTTTACTATATGCATATAGGGAAAATCAATGAACCCCTGGGGCGGGGCCAATTTTGACCCCAGGGCTTTTATTTGAACAAACTTGGTAGACACTCACTAGAAGATGTTTCATGCCAAATATCTAAGCTCTAGCTCTTTGGTTTTTTTAGAAGAATATATTTAAAGTTTTTTCTTTTGGTTGCCATGGCAACCAGAGTTCTGCATGGAATGGAATTCTTTGAACAACTTTGTTAAGGCTTCACACAAGGAACATCCCTGTGAAGTTTCATTATGATCTGCCTTATGGTTTCAGAGGAGATGTCGTTTTAAAAGTGTGAACGGACGACGGACGATGTACGACGGACGACAGACGACGGACGAAGAGTGACCCTAATAGCTCACCCTGAGCATATGCTCAGGTGAGCTAAAAATGAACAATTACTTTAACCTATTTCCCTGTTCATAGGCTTCACCTAATTTCATATTATCATTTACAAATTTAACTGAACCATGCAAAAAACAAGAGGGCCATGATGGCCCTGAAGTCGCTCACCTGTATATAGGCCCCCCGGAGCGGGGCCAGTTTAAACCCCATGGCTTTTATTTGAACAAACTTGCTAGACACCCATTAGAAGATGTTTCATGCTAGACATCAAAGGTCTAGCTCGTTGGATTTTTTAAAAGAAGTTTTTAACCAGGTTTTCCGAAGGAAAAAACTGGTTATTAGATTGAGGTATGTCGGCGGGCGGGCGGATGGGCGGGCGGGCGGGCGTAAACAATTTTTCTGTGCGCAACTCCTTCTACATTTCTCAACGGATTTTGACCAAACTTTCACAGAAGCTTTGTCATCAAGTGCCCTGGCGCATATTGTCGGGGTTTTGCGATTGGATAATATTTGACCTAATTATGGCCCTTTGTTTTTTTTTCCTTATATAGAATATATAGTGAACAATTTCTTCTGTGCGCAACTCCTTTTACAATTCTCAACGGATTTTGACCAAACTTTCACAGAAGCTTTGTCATCAAGTGCCCTGGGGCATATTGTCGGGGTTTTGCGATTGGATAATATTTGACCTAATTATGGCCCTTTGTTTTTTTTCCTTATAAAGAATATATGGTGAACAATTTCTTCTGTGCACAACTCCTCCTACATTACTCCACGGATTTTGACCAAACTTTCACAGAACCTTTGTCACCAAGTGCCCTGGGGCGTATTGTCGGGGTTTTGGGATTGGATAATATTTGACCTAATTATTGCCCTTTGTTTTTTTCCTTATATAGAATATATAGTGAACAATTTCTTCTGTGCTGAACTCCCTCTACAATTCTCAAGGGATTTTGTTCAAACTTTTACAGAAGCTTTGTCATCATGTGCCCTGGCGCATATTGTCAGGGTTTTGTGATTGGATAATATTTGACCTAATTATGGCCCTTTTTTTTTCCTTATACAGAATATATAGTGAACAATTTCTATCGAGTCCAACTTCTCCTACATTTCTCGAAGGATTTTGACCAAACTTTCACAGAAGCTTTGTTATCAAGTGCCCTGGCGCATATTGTCTGGGTTTTGTGATTGGATAATATTTGACCTAATTATGGCCCTTTGTTTTTTTTCCTTATACAGAACTATCAATATACATGTATAGTGAACAAATTCTTCTGTGCTGAACTCATCCTACATTTCTCAACGGATTTTGTTCAAACTTTCACAGAAGCTTTGTCACCAAGCGCCCTGGCACATATTGTCGGGGTTTTGTGATTGGATAATTTTTGACCTAATTATGGCCCTTTGTTTTTTTCCTTATACAGAATATATAGTGAAGACTTCTTCAGCGGCAATTCCTCCTACATTATTCATGTTTTACATTGCACATAGTTACATTGTTTGTTGCTTGTATTTGTATCTCAAATACAACATATTTATCTACAATGGTGATAATTGAAAACCTGGTTTCATGGCATTGCCATGTTTCTTGTTTAAGTATTTTCTTTACACATATATTTAAAAACAATGACACCCCTGGGGCAGGGCAAGTTTTGACCCCAGGGCTTTTATTTGAACAATCTTTGTAGGCACTTACTAGAAGATGTTTCATGCTATATATCTACACTCTAGCTATTCGGGTTTTTTCGAAGAAGATTTTTAAGTTTTTGCTATACACGTGTAAGGAAAATCAATGTCCCCCAGGACAGGGCCAATTTTGACCCCAGGGCTCTTATTTGAACAAACTTGGTAGACATCCATTAGAACATGTTTCATGCTAAATATCTTAGCTCTAGCTCTTTGGGTTCTTTAAAAGAAGATTTTTTAAGTTTTTACTATATACATATAGGGAAAATCAATGACCCCCTGGGGCGGGGCCAATTTTGACCCCAGGGCTTTTATTTGAACAAACTTGGTAGACACTCACTAAAAGATGTTTCATGCCAAATATCTAAGCTCTAGCTCTTTGGGTTTTTTTAGAAGAAGATATTTAAAGTTTTTTCTTTTGGTTGCCATGGCAACCAGAGTTCTGCATGGAATGGAATTCTTTGAACAACTTTGTTAAGGCTTCACACAAGGAACATCCCTGTGAAGTTTCATTATGATCTGCCTTATGGTTTCAGAGGAGATGTCGTTTTAAAAGTGTGAACGGACAACGGACGACATACGACGGACAACAGACGAAGAGTGATCCTAATAGCTCACCCTGAGCATATGCTCAGGTGAGCTAAAAAAAAGCGTGTATCACCATTTATCCTGATTTAAATGATAACACACTGTTTTTAAAATGACTGACCTATGATCTTTGTCTTGACTATTAAATCTAGTTTTGATAGAATATGTTGTTGTTTCCTTGTGTCATACAACTTATGACAACTTTTTAAACAGTAATTTCATTGTTTGATTTCCTTCTTGTTTCAAGTGTTAAGTACCATGAACTAACGGAAGCACATAATAATATTTGGGGGTAAAGAGTCAACTAGGCCCTATACCAACTCGGCACGGGTCTACTCAGCCCGCTTTTGAAATAAAAAAAAATATATTAAAATAAACCTATTAACTTTTTTATTACTGTACTTGCATGCTATCAAGGCAAGTTGTTTCAAATGGACAATAAGAGATATCTGGTATATTAATATATAACTGTACATTGTACTTTTGTAGAATAAGAAATTCATTTTGTTCCTTCTTGCAGATTTGTTAGTTCCCTTTGATGCTTTTTGTTTGTAAATTAATCTTCAATAAAATATGAAATAACAACGTGTTTACTTATTATATAAAATATTTTTAATGTCCTTAATCTTATATACATAAAACAACATGTAATGCATTTATTCAGAGCAACAGATAAGCTTTAAAAGTGAATTGGGTATTACTCCATCATTTCCTTTGGAATTGGGTTTTGGCTCCATTTAATTGGGTATTCCAAAACTCGATACCCTATGATTTCAAGATTAATTGGGTATTCAATTATGAAAATATTAATTTTATGGTTTCAATATCAATAAAATTTGAACTGTTTTAAAAAGAAAATAGGATTAACAATTTTCTAGAACTTTTCACAATTGTTTTATTTCTTATATAAAATGCTCATGTTATATTTCATAATATTTGTAACAAGTTCGTTTTCTGACTGATTTTTGATTATTTACAAATGTTTTGTTTCAAATCATTTTCCCTTATTTCTTTCAAAGCGTCTATTAATACAGGTGGGACATACTCATTGACGGTCTCCGCAAAATCAACGGTCTCTGCTGGTCTGTAAAGACCGTCGACCTGAGTAGACACGACGGTGTCATGCTTTATTGATATGACTTAGTTGGTCTTTGGAGACCGGGGACCGTCGAAGACCGGAGACCGTTGATTAGTTAGCATTGATTCGGGAATATTCGGATAGCATGCATATCGATATAATTTGTCCAAAACTACGAGCGTACGACAGATTAATTTTGCGGTGATGAAAATAACAATACGCACGGGTTTTTAAGACAATTGCGTATTTTATTTTTTTTAATGCGTTTTGATACGCATTCTTAAAATATCAATTGCGTAATTTATAAAATTAATTGCGTAAATACGCAAATACGCACCTTATCTGTTGCTCTGATTTATTAACATTCAATGTATTTTGCAATGTCACAAGGATGGATTATAATAAGTTTTTATTACCCAAATCATTGAAAACTCTCATTACCAATTAAATGTAATAAAAACAAGAGGGCCATGATGGCCATGAGTCGCTCACCAGAAACAACTGCTTTTCAGTGTTGGAATGTCAATATATTATAATATTAAATTTGAGCATAGAATGTGTTTAAACAATAATTTGAAGAAATGCCATGACTTAGGGCATTTAAGCTTTAGCTTAAACGGAGCTTATCAAATTAATATGAGCAAACTTGATAAAAGACTACCTAAGAATGCTACAAAGTTTGGTGATCATCTCTCAATTATTTCAGTAGGAAATGATGTTCGATGCTTTAGTTCTGTAGAAATAGGCATTTAAAGGTATTTCTATTTTTAGCTTAAGGGGCCCTAAAAAGGGGCCTATCAAATTCATATGAGCAAACTTGATAAAAGACTACCAAAGAATGCTACAGACAAAATTTGGTGATCAGCCATCAATTAGTTCTGTAGGAGAAGATATCTAAAGGTTTTTCTATTTTTCGCTATAGAGACCCCTAAAAGGGACTAATCAAATTAATATGAGCAAACTTGATAAAAGACTACCAAAGAATGCTAGAGACAAAGTTTGGTGATCATCCATCAATTAGTTCTATAGAGATAGACATTAAACAGTATTTCTATTTTTAGCTTTAGTGGCCCCTAAAAGGGGCCCATCAAATTAATATCAGCAAACTTGATAAAACACTACCCAAGAATGCTATAGACAAAGTTTGGTGATAATCCATCAATTAGTTCTGTAGGAGAAGATGTTTAAAGATTTTTCTATTTTTAGCCCTAGAGACCCCTAAAAGGGGCCCATCAAATTAATATGAGCAAACTTGATTAAGGACTACCAAAGAATGCTACAGACATAGTTTGGTGATCATCCACCCATTAGTTCTGTAATAGAAGATGTTTAAAGGTTTTTCTTTTTTTAGCCCTCGAGACCCCTAAAAGGGGCCAATCAAAATAATATTAGCAAACTTGATTAAACACTGCCTAAGAATGCTACAGACAAAGTTTGGTGATCATCCGTCCTTTAGTTCTGTAGAAATAGACGGGTTATGTTTAAAGGGGTTTCTATTTTTAGCTCTGCTGACCCCTAAAAGGGGTCAATTGGAATGACAGGATGCTACAGACAAAATTTGAAGTAAATCTGCTTAGTAGTTTCAGAGAAGACAATTGTTGATGCAGGACGCATCCCCTTCGATACTAATAGCTCACCCTGAGTCTTCGGCTCTGGTGAGCTAATTATGAAAACATCTTTCCACATAAGAAAATCAGTCCATATATTAATTATGTGGTTCTAACAATAAAGAGTGAAAAAACAAACCAATATATTAAACAAGAGCTGTCAGTAGGACAGCACGCTCGACTATTCTATGTGCTTGATAGTATGACCCTCCGATTATGACCCTAAGTGCATGTGTAAAGTTTCAAGTAAATATCTTTGAAGACCTTTAACCTTTAACCAAAATTTCTAAGTTTCAAAGGGGCAAATAATTCTGCAAATATTGCAGGCAGAGTTGTGCAATTTTGCAAACTGATGTACATTGTAACTATAAAAAAGTATTTTAAATTTCAATTGAATATCTCAAGCAATAATTGAGATATTTGAATTTACAAAAAAACTTTAACCAAGAGTTCTAAGTTAAAAAGGGGCATAATTCTGTAAATATTGTAGGCAGAGTTATCCAACTTGTCAATCTGATGTACCTTGTTACTATAAATATGTATTGTAAGTTTCAATTGAATATCTCAAGTAATAATTGAGATATTTGACTTTACAAAAAACTTTAACCAAAATTTCTAAGTTAAAAAGGGGTATAATTCTGTCAATATTGTAGGCAGAGTTATCCAAATTGTCAGTTTGATGTACCTTGTTACTATAAATAAGTATTGTAAGTTTCAATTGAAAATCTAAAGTAATAATTGAGATATTTGACTTTACAAAAAACTTTAACCAACGCAGACGCCGACGCCGGGGCGACTACAATAGCTCTCATATTCTTCGAATAGTCGAGCTAAAAATTGAAAAGCGGGCCGAGTTGACCCATGCCGAGTTGGAATAGGACCGAGCTGATTCAGGAGCCTGAGTGGTTTTTAGGGCCGAGCTGACCCTGATTCATATTTGGGAGCATAAGAATCTGTCCACATCAAAATCCATGTTTTGCAGTCATAACTAACCTTTATAGTGAGCTTGAAGAGCTGGCCCGAAGGGCCTGCTCGCAAAGCGAGCTTTACAGTAACGCAAGTACCTGCTAGCAGGGTCTTTCAAATATTTGAAAGACCCTGCTGCTAGATATGATGGTTTTGAAAACTTTCGTCCGATATACCAAATTGACACATCGCGACTTTTCGAATTACAAGATAACGATAAAATCCGAGGTGTTCTAATTGAAAATGGAAGCGTAGACTGGTGTCCTGCGAAATTATATGGGAACCATAATAGGACAGGGAACAAGAATAAACGGAAGCAGTGTATAAAATACCAAATGACAATTTTAAAATGGAAAATAATAATGAACGATTATTTAATACTCTTTCATGGTAAAATTAAAACGAGCTCGCTTTCAGGCTTTGCCTTCTTCATATTAAACCGAAATATTGCTGGGAACAGATTCTAAAGTGTAGCAAATATTTGCGTCGCGAAATTAGGGGATAAAGACGGACATAATGCTGTTGTTCGACAAAAACATAGAATATTACGCTTAAATCGTAATGGTCAATTAAACAAAGTTTTTAATAAGTAAAGATATTAACTTCTTTCTACAATAGGCTGTTCCTGACTATATATCACAGTTTCCTCAAAGAAAAAATACTGTCGCCATTTGTCAACAACTTGCTACCATATAAATTATGATAGGAATGTGTTCATTGGTCGAATTCGGTCAGGTAGTTTTTAATGAACCAATAGCTGCGGTTTTAACATTGTACAGTTTGACAGCCTCGGTCTGAAATATCCAACATGGCAGAAAAAGGCAGGGGAGGGCCAAAAGTTTACTCAAACAATTAGAAAAAGCAACTGACATACATTGAAATTGCTTTTATTTAAATCAAAATGAATGCAGACGTTGAAAACCACATTAGGCAAAATCATTCATGGTCTAAACTTCCTGCCAACGTCAAACAGGTTGGTCAAATTTAACCGGAACATCCTACTTTCTTCCTTAAGGAAGCTTTAAAGCTTGATTTGAATTCACATGACAATTATAAAAAAATAATAATAATAAAAGAAATAATAAAGACCTGTGATGCCAAACATCCTATTATGGATGAGGAAAATGCCTCATGTTGAAAGTTTATAATGGTGGAGCAAGGGTCAGGGTCTCTATGAATTGTATCTACTGTTAGCTATGTCACATTCACAGTTGTGACTCTGTATTTATAACATTTTACCCCACTTCCAGTCTATCAAAAAGTTAAATGTTTTTTTTAAAGCAATACTTGGGTAGAATCTAGTTTAGCAGACCCAAGAAATAATCAAGCTTTTAATACACCCATTGACAGTTTCAGAACTAGCAGACTATAGGCTATTCTTTCTTTGGGTGGGAGTGCTTTCGTCTAACTACCGGTTCGTCTAACTGATCTTATATAGTAAAACAGGTAGTGGTTTCGGCTAACTTAATTTTATATAGTGAATAATAGCTATTGTATAATGGGCACATCAATTACCGCGGGTCTTAATGTGTGGTTTATCACACATTTTCATGCAATTAAAGGCAAGATATTGAAAATTTAAACATATTATTTATTCTTTTCTTTAGTATGATAATGATATTTACATATTAAAATAATAACACAAGATCTCAGTGAACAAACAACATCATCGAAATATATATTCAAAAGAATACATCATGATTTCTATGTAATAAACAACAATCTGTTTTAATTCTTTATTCACCTCTCAATAGATATATAACTATGATTTAAACGTTTTTATTATATTTACATATGCATAAATAAATATATATACGTATATACGAAAGTAAAACCTGAAAAAAAGAATAATTTATAAAATTTACACAAATATATACACATTTAGTGAAACCTGTAAAATATATTTTTACTAATGTCAACCTATATTCACAAATAGTAAAAGAAGGAACAATGTTGTTATTGGAATAAAATTTATACCATTATTTTGTAGTAATAATAATAATAATAGCATATTTTTTTAATTCTTTATTCATCTCTTTATAAGCATGCATAGTTTTACAGAGTATACACCATGGCTTTTACGTAGTATTCAACAATATTTTTTTATTCTTTATTCATCACTTTTTATATATAACACTTAAAAATCGTCCTCATAAATCCCGTCGTTGATGTTGTTGCATCCTATTCCGGTAATGTGGCTGCACAGTCTCAGTAGTTGGGAAGTAGTCATCTCATCATCTTCGTACTTGTCCCAGGCGTCGAATAAGGCTCCATGGATTCGGGCGTATCTTTTACGATGTAGACGCCCTGCTCGTGTGTTGATCCTTCTGTGCCATCCTGTAATGAATAATGTCGGAATATATGTAAAGTTGATTTAGTAAACATACAACGTCAATGATTTCAAAAATAATTTCCTTTTAATTTCATTTTCCGTATTTGATGAATAATACGTGAAAAAAAAACATAAAAATTTTATTTTTTATTTAGAAATAGATATCAAAATATATCAATTCAAAATATTGATGATAAAAACACTATATATATGAACCACGTCGACTTTGCCTTTAATTACTATATAACATCAGTTAGACGAAACCACTTTCGCACCTCTTCATAAATTAAGTTAGCCGAACCGGTAGTTCGACGAAACCACCATAATTCTTTTATTAAAGAAAAAAATACAGGCATATCTGGTTCTGATAGCCTTAGATTTGGAACTGCTTATAACATTAACAAACTGTGTTACAATACAATCTCTGGAAAACTTCTGTGAAAATGCTTATCATTGAAAACATTTC
Organism: Ruditapes philippinarum; assembly: GCF_026571515.1. NCBI lineage: Eukaryota > Metazoa > Mollusca > Bivalvia > Venerida > Veneridae > Ruditapes > Ruditapes philippinarum. The sequence continues at coordinate 39,810 of NW_026854360.1, read as the reverse complement.
TATACCAAAAATTTAGATACATGAATGTTTATTATAAGTTCATTAAAATGCAGCAGTTTACATTTATGAAAGAAAATGACTTTGAGTATTAAGCTTTTCATCTTAGACTTTTAGAATGCCTGTGATTTCTCTTTGCCTAGATACTATGATTTTATTTTATCTTATTTGATAATATCAGAAATGTGTTAGTTTTTGCTTTTCCTATCCAGTTAAGCTTCTTTTTATATGTTAGTTAAGCTTCTTTTTATATGTTAGATACTAGGAAATTCACAGAAGGAATATGAAAAGGCAGTGGTGCAGTTTAGTGTAAACAATCAACTGAGATTTAAAACAAATCTTGGTAAGACTGTTTTATTTGTTTTAAAGATAATTATTTAGAATTGATTATGATTTGTGACTTAAAAATCTTAATTTACTAAAATTTAAAAGGCCATATTGATTTATATGAATGTTTAAACTAACTGCATGTATCACTATGTATACTGTTTTGTAAGGGGAATAAAAGATACATTGAAGGTTCTTCAAAAGTAATTTTTTTTTTGAAAACAAGTACAAAGATCATTAGAAAAGTTGAAAAATTGTATCTCTATGACTGCTTACTAGTAATGATATTTTAATAACATGTCATTGATAGTCTGAACTTTGTAAATTAGAGTTCATACACTTGTAAGGGTACAATTTTATACATTATAGTAAAGACTATAAGGAAGGATAATGAGAGGCGATACTATGAGGAGTTGTTACAATACAGCCAGGATCATCTGATGCTATATCCCTATCATCTATCTGATGTAGTTGTGAAGGGACTGAGAGTTACACCATTTATATACTACATCAACATGATGTCAGACATAATGTCACAGGAGAGAAGCTATGACTCATTACCAAACTTTACTGCCGCAGATTGTAAGTATAAAATATTATATCTGAAATAATACCATTAATGATTATGAATATTCCTACATCACCACTTGGAAGTGGCAGAAAATACCAAAGAAAAGTTTTTTTTGTAAGGAAATGTTATACACTAGTTTTAACATGTTTGATATTATTTTAATATATGCATCTCAAATTCTATTTAAATGAGAAAAGAATAATTTTGGCTGGAAACCTTTAAATGAGACAAAAACAGTTTTCTTCCAGAGGAATCATTGTCTAAATTTGGTAAGTAAGTATATTTTAAAAAAAATAATATTGCTATCATTTATATTTTTCAGGTCTTAGGTTATTGGGGATTGGTAGAAACCAATACATTGATTTAATGAATCAGTGCAGATCCTCTAAGGTAAAATTGTGAATTTTTGTACTTTCTTTTTTACATAAATATGTTTAAAATTGTGGTTTATTTCACCTTTATAAAAATAGCCATACCATCAAATTCTAAGAGGATATTTTTTCGTTTGAGTGAAATGTGGAATATATTTTCACGAAATATGATAAAATGCCACATATTTTCACGAGCCGGGACGGGGAGTGAAAATATGAGGCATTTTATCATGTTGAGTGAAAATATATACCATATTTCACGAAAAACGAAAAAATAACCTTTTTATTTAATTTCATTATCAAAGAAAAATGGTTATGAACCCCCTTGCCTGCTACGCAACTGCAATTATACAGCGCACAGTAATATAAGTATCGTCTTGTTTTGCTCGCGATATTTAGCGCTAGATTGTGACGTCACGTAAACAACTTTTTAAACGTCTGTACAGCGTTAATGACTGAATTAAAGATATTGGTGTTCGGATTTATTTTCTTAGTTAGACTATTTTCTATCATTCTAGATAGTTTTCAAAATAAAATTCAACAAAAAAGTTGTTTGTATTTATCAGATTTTTCAAACAAAATGGCGAAAGAAGTCCCTTAAAAGAAATATGAGTTTTGACTCCGCCCACTTTCATATTTATATTTCATATTTATTTTTAAAAAATATGAAATATATTTGACTGATATAGCACCATATTTCATAGGTAAAATTAAATAATTGTAAATATTTTCATTTTGGTGTAAATAAAATTCATCAAGATTCTTCATTTATTTGTGAAATTAAAAGATAAGGAGGGGAGAACAACACAATAAAACACCAGGTCGGTTTATGTATTTATTCTAACAACCGGTTTCGGGTACTATATTCCATTCTTCAGGTTATTCATTTATTTGTTATAAAACAGTCAGGCCATTCATTGAAAGGATTAAATGCCTTTGAATTAGTAAAATTTTCTAACTATAAAATGTATCAAATTTATAAATTGAACTTTCAGAAATTTTTTCGAAAGAAGCCTCCAAAAGATTTACTCCCAACAAAACCTGTAGAAACAGTGGCTATAGATCCATGGTGGATGGCTAATATAGGATTTATAACAGAGGATGATATCAGAGTAAGTTGATGATAAAATTTCTCTAATTGGTGGCTTATTGTTTCAATAATTATGATATTATAGTATAGAACTGAGGTGTTTTTATTTCAGAATATACATGTATCTAAGATGAAATAAGAATGGATTTTGATGCATATGTGTTATGAATGGTCAAAGTCTCTAATTGGTGGATTATAAATAAATGGTCAAGGCTTTTTGGTTTATATATATTTATGACCTCTAAGAAGATAAAACAAGAAGATAAAAAAGTTCCTGCCTATGAGTTCAGTTGGAAGGGATTTGCTTATTGTGAAAGTGGTTAAATATATAACCTGCTATGTCTAACAATATACAAGTATTTAAGGTTTTTCTGTGCGATTGTTGCATAATTTACCTGTAAATCATTAGTAAAAATGTTAAAATTTATTTAAAAATATTTAAAAATTTTGAAATCCATTTTTATTTCACAAAATAAAGATTTTTATGGTATTTTTTTTATCTATTTGAAATTTTGAATACTCCAGAGCATTTTACCCATTCAACTAAGTAACCATATGGATGGAAAGTGTATAAAAACAATACATGTTTTGTAGTGAAGTAAGACTGATTAATAAGTTTCATCTCTTTCAGTTATGTTCAACAGCAGAGAAGAATATGATAGATAGGATCATTGACCTTGGTTCCCAACCAGCTGGAGAGCTCAACTATAAATTATTACACAGTATGTACATCAATGTCTCCTTGTATTTCTCTCAGCTTATTTTATATCATTAAAATGTAACTGTAAATTTGAGTCTGATTTAAAGAAAAAATTGAAATGATTTCTTGAAAAAAGTTTACCACATCTAATGACAATCACCAGAGTGACTCAAAGATCATTTTGGGTTATTACTGTACTTTGTAAAAATAGTTTGAATATTTTTATTTTGTTTCAGAGGGCTTTTTTCACAGGTAGAGAATTGGGCCCCTTCCCTTTAATTTCGGAAAGAATAACTCATTTTTTTTTACAAAAGGAGAAGAAAAGACTTTGAATTTTTAGAGGAATACTGCTTGATTTTAAAGAATTTTACAGAGAGAAAGAGGCCTTTAAACTATCCATGCTATAGAAGAAAAAAGCCCTGTTTTATAAAGGTGTACAAGTTGTTAGGTATATAATAAGGTATGGATGTCCTTATTTATTACCAGTATTACCTTGGTTGCACAGTTGTTAAGGTCTAGGACTTTATATCACTTGCCCCTCACTAAAGGTTTGAATCCAGTCAATGAATTTTGAGAAGTTATCCAGATATCATAATGCAGGTCTTTGGTTCTGCTTAGATAAGTTAGATGCCTGCATTTGCCTAAAATAATGTATCTGGGTGCATCTTAGGTCTTCTCCCATTGTTGAGCTTGTAGGTCATCATAAGATATTATGGGTGTGGGTAACAGAGTAGTTAAGGTTGTTTATTTCAAACCACTTGCCCCTCACAGCTGTGGGTTCGCATCCTGCCAGATAACTAGTTGTATATCCTTATGTTCAAGAAATTAAAAAAATCATCTTAAACTGTGAAAAGATGTGTTTATATTTAAAGGTTTATATAGACGGGGACTTGTATATTTGGATGTTCCTATACAGGATGATGACTTTATCATATGTAAGTCCATATTCCTTATATAAGTTTTCTTAATTTGGTATCTGAATGTTTTCAGTATTATCACAACTTTTGTCATCAACATCTAATAGTCACTCTTATTAACTGTTGACGTTGTTTGGTGTCATAAAAAAGAGATATAATGTGAACATACAAATGAATTTTGTTTCTAAATTTATTACTAGATTTATAATCAATGAAAAATAAATCCTTGTTTACTTACAAGACAATGATTATATCTAAAGTTCATATATCATATTATGTATATTGAGAGGACCATTGTGATAGAGTACATCAAGTAACATGTCACTGATAATTGTAGGTTCTTAAAACAGCAGCTGGTCAAGTATCTCTTGGAAAGTTGGTTGTTCTTGACTACCTTTCATTGTCTGAAATAATGTACACAGGGGTACCTCAGGTCTGGAAGGTTGTTAAATTATCTTGTCAGTGCTGATGTTACTGATCCTAAAAAATTAGAGTTGAATTTAATAAGATAAAACGGATTGATTTTTAAAGTTAGCTAAAGTTTTACCTTTCGTATCATTTGATTTTGTTACAGTGCCACCGCTAGAGAACTTTGTGATGAATCGTGTATTGGGGGATTACTTTGAGACATTACTGTATAAAATATTTGTATCTATTGATGAACATACTACTGTTGCTGAGGTAATAATAACTTTTTTGGGTTTCATTGTTAAAAACCTAATTTCATCAATAAAACAGTTGTTGTTTTTGGATTTAGAAGCAAATGAAATTAGACAGAAAAGTAAGATTATCAGTTTCCTTCTTTCAAAATGTATCCCAGAATAATACATACGGTACACATTTCTAATGTTTTCTGATTTTGATATTTCTTGTAGTTACGAGATAAATCTTGACATATTTTAGAAATTTTATTTTTATTTGTTATTTTTCAGCTCTCTAATGTGTTACAGATTGATTTACAACTTGTGAAGGTATGTTGGTACTGTAAAATATATTCTTTAAATGTCAATGTTAAATATTTGAGGTGTAAAACCAATACAAAGTTTGAAATTTCAATATATTAAATACAGTAAAATATTGTCTTTGAAATTATTGATGAAACTTTGTTTCATGTTTTTATTGCATTAAACACACATCTGTGACACACATTATACTCTGTTTCAAGTGTAATTTAATTTCTCCAACTATCAACAGGTACAGGATTTCAACAAAACATTTCACATTTCATAAACATTACATTACATGTAGGTTATACATTTTGGGTTGCTCTGACATGTTATTTTTATGGAAGGTTATGAAAGTGTTATATCTATATCAGATGGCAGTATCTATGTATTGTCGACTTGGATTTGCTAAGAAGAAAGGATCAGAAGTTAACGAGGAGGAGTTACATCCTTCGTGGAAAGATTTTCGACCTCAAAATAAAAAGTTAGTTACTTTATATATATGTATATGAATTTGCCACATGTTTAAAACAAAAGTGACAAGGAACCACATATCTTTTTTTGTTCTCCAGTATGTTTTTGTCAGCAGTGTGCATAATGAATTTATATTAATGCAAATTTTTTATTGACAACAAGTTCGTCAATAAAGAATCTAATATACAGCTACTATAAAAAGCATAATAAACAATTATTGACTAGTGAGCTATATCTTCACTGTCGGAATGTCATATTTCTATATAAATAGCCTAAGATTTGTAAAGAAAATAAACCCACAGTGATATTATTTTATGCCTAATAAGTGAAAGACAGCAACTGTAAAGGCCAATTATGCCCTAGAAATGCTTTTATTTCCCAAAAGCTAAAGAATGAAATATTTTCTTTAGTTTCTGAGGCATAATGTGCTTTTAACTCTTTTTCCATGACACCTGGTAAAATCACCCACATTAAATGAATGAAACATTGTGAATCTGTTGCAGGTAACGTTCATAATTAAAAGTTCGACTTACTAAATTTTTATCAGGCCTTAATCACTTCAGAATAAAATTTCTAGTTATTTTAAAACATTATTTCAGAGTAACACAAGAACAGTTGATTATAGATTGGGGAGATGCCCTGGCAGATGTGAATGAGAACCCACCCAGCCCTTCCTCTCTAACTAAACCTACTGTAGTTTCTGACCTAGTCAACTTAGAATCATCTATGGGTAACTTAACATCTTATTTTTACACCATTTAATGTTGGGGTTTTACTAACTGTTTAACCTGTAACTTATATTATTTTGTTAAACATTTATTGGTTATGTTAAGATGTGTAGATTTTACAGTTATTTTGCTGAACAAACTTGGGACTTTCTTCTCCAAAACCAGCATTAATAAAAATGTAGTAATGAAATAGACAGATGTGACAGTATATGGTTTGATTTTGTATTTCAGATACTGTTTCAATTGGTGCTACTAAAAGAATTGCATTTCTGTTTGATTCTACTTTAACTGCATTTCTCATGATGGGAAATTTATCACCTGTAAGTTATTAAGTCATTTCTCTCCAAGGATAAGTTCAGCTTCAAATTCAACTTCTATTATAGATAACATTATTCCCTTTTCTTCCGTGGCTTGTCAGGCAGGCAATCCAGAGTCTTTGTGGCGCTAATTGTGCATTGCAATGCTTCTTCATAATTCACATGTAAAAGTTTGTCAAGATAGTAAGCTTGAGTAGGACATATAGAACCTTATAGCTTTCTGCATAAATAATAGAATCACCAGCATTCCTTGCTTTTCTTAGATTGAATTTAGTAGGTGAAAATGAAACAGAATAGAATTTAACAAAATTTCAGGTATAACTATTTGAGAAAACATATACATGTACTTAAAGATTGATATAATTGTTCAGAAGTTTGTTTTGTTGTATATTTCTAGGGCCTAAAGAGTCATGCTGTAACAATGTTTGAGGTGGGAAAGTTGAGTGATGAGTCTTTAGACAGCTTTCTGTCTGAACTTGAAAAGGTATTGATTAATTCTTTCACACTATTAACTCTTACCATGCTCATATCTTACATCCCTCAATCTAAGGGTGTAACGGTTTACCGGTATACCGATATATTGCAATATGAAAAAATGAATTTCGAACCGCGGTACGATTTTTGGAAAACCGGTATTTTATAAAAATCATAATTTTCAATTAATTGCCTTCTAATTTTGTACAAATTTCACATAAAATCTTTAATTGGCAAATTTTGTTGGCGCCAACGTAAGATAAAAGTATCCGACAACTAGTACACTTAAAAGTCAATAAGCGGCCGCATAATTTACATAAGCGGCCCAGATGTGAAAGGTTACACGCGACTAGTTTTGTTTATCAAATTGTGTGACACTACTTTCTATTTATTCCTTACATTTTTAGTAAGTTTCTACTAAAAATATATACATATAATAATAATATATAAATGTTACTCCATCTTTACATCAAAACATATACACGACAATACGTATTGCAATATATTGCAATACGCTTCAGCAAAATGGCAATATATTGCAATACGGTTTTTGCTGTATTGTTACACCCCTACCTCAATCTGGAGGAAACCACCATTTTTAGAGAAAATTTCAAAAATATGTAATGACTGAATAGCAAACAGTTCAGACCATGATCTGATAGAATTATATAGACAGGGCAGACCGTGTGACAGGGCTAGTCTTATGTTTGGACAGGGCAGACCATATTTTGGGACAGGGTTGATCAAGACTAGGTGGACTGTTCTTTAATTTCAAATTTCATATTGCTATTAATATTGCATGGTATGCACTGGTCAAGTGTGTAGGCTGCTTACAGAAGGCTAAAGGTTAATTAAATGGCTTAATGTTATAGATTTATGAGACGTTTTTAACAAATAACAAACCAAATGCTGTTGAATTGTATTGTTTTCTCATGACCTAATTCACAGCATGTCAATACACAAATGTAGGAATTAAGACAAAACAGTATTTTTCTTAGTGCTTGCATATCCAAGCATGGTATCGTGTTTTTGTTGAAATTAAAAACTCATAAAGATATGGTAAAGATACTCCAGTACGTAACTACAAACATGCAATTGATGACAGGATTAAAAATGCACCAATTAATTCAATACTCTACTATTATATTTGCTGAAAAACTGATTATTGTCTGAAAAAAATTAGTGTATATAGTTTGTCACTCTTAACTAAACTGTTGCACTGCTATGTATTCTTAGGTTGGTTTTGAAGCTGAAGGAGAGGCTAGGAGATATTTTGTTCATGCTCTGTTATTGAGAGATACCGTTAAATTTCTCCGTTATAACAAGAGCTTGTGTGCCGAGAATGAAACTGGGTCAGCTGTTGACCTGATAAGATGTGAGAGTTTACTTAGTCTTGATGCTTCCACAAGATCCAGGGTGCTAAACAAAAATTACAGGTTAATTACAATATGTACTTTCTTAACTTGAAAATTATATTAATAACTTTGTAGCTTTGTAAAAGCTTAAATATCTTCAATACTTTCATAAAGAAATAAACAATATTTACTTCCTGTATAGTTATTTTCACAGAGACATGATCAAATCTTTGTTTACAAATGGTTAGTACCAGTGCTAATTAGGCAATAGTTTTTAGCTCGACCTTTTCTGCGGGGTCATCGTTGTCATGGTTGTTGTTGTTATGCAAAAACTTCAAAAAGATATCAACATGAATTTTGGAATAATTTCTTATCGTGAAAAATGCAGTTGTAACACAAGGGGCATAATTCTGAAAGCAGTATTTTTGGAGTTATGCCCCTTTTTAACTTCAAATCATTAACCCTGCATGCGGTGCTCTTGTTTTGAATTATTACACATATTTATATACTTATAAATTTGATATTCAAGATGATGATTATAATATTATGTAGTCATAACAGAAGACTTTATGGTATATATTTATGCCCCCCTTCGAAGAAGAGGGGGTATATTGTTTTGCTAATGTCGGTCTGTCTGTCGGTCTGTCAGTCGGTAGACCACATGGTTTCCGCTGATTATCTTGAAAAGTATTTTTCACAAAGTCTTCATATTTCACATAGTGATTGGTCATAACTAGTAGATGACCCCTATTGATTTTGGGGTCACTAGGTCAAAGGTCAAGGTCACAGGGACCTTAAATATCAAAATGGTTTCCGCTGATTATCTTGAAAAGTATGTATCTCAAAGTCTTCATATTTCACATAGTGATTGATCATCACTAGTAGATGACCCCTATTGATTTTGGGGTCACTAGGTCAAAGGTCAAGGTCACAGGGACCTTAAATGTCAAAATGGTTTCCGCTGATTATCTTGAAAAGTGTGTATCACAAAGTCTTCATATTTCACACATTGATTGGTCATAACTACTAGATGTCCCCTATTGATTTTGGGGTCACTAGGTCAAAGGTCACAGGGACCTTAAAATGTCAAAATGGTTTCCGCTGATTATCTTGAAAAGTATGTATCACAAAGTCTTCATATTTCGCATAGTGATTGGTCATAACTAGTAGATGACCCCTATTGATTTTGGGGTCACTAGGTCAAAGGTCAAGGTCACAGGGGCCTTGAATGTCAAAATGGTTTCCGCTGATTATCTTGAAAAGTATTTATCACAAAGTCTTCATATTTCACATAGTGATTTGCCATAACTAGTAGATGACCCCTGTTGATTTTGGGGTCACTAGGTCAAAGGTCAAGGTCACAGGGGCCTTAAATATCAAAAGGGTTTCCGCTGATTATCTTGAAAAGTATTCATCACAAAGTCTTCATATTTCACTTAGTTATTGGTCATAAGTAGTAGATGACTCCTATTGATTTAGGGGTCATTAGGTCAAAGGTCAATGTCACATGGGCCTTAAATGTCAAAATGGTTTCTGTTGATTTTTCCATAATTGAACACTTCCATGTACCCATTTTTGGCAAGTTTCTGTAATAAAATTACCAATTATATGAGTCAATGGCTAGAAAGGGGGGTATATGTGTCGTTCAACATTCTTGTTTGTTTTTCAGTTTGCTTGTGTCTATGGCACCACTGAGTTATGAGATTCAACCAGTATCTAGTTGTACCCCACAACATATAGGACCTGCTATACCAGAGGTATATTTAAATAACAACAACACTGATCCCTATCCTGATTAAACTATTTCATAGCAGTTGTTTCCTGTACCACAGTGAGTCAAATAAATTATGGGTAGAAGTTGTTTTAACTGTAAAGTGCTTCAGTTCTCATTACTTAAAGCCTTTTTGATTGACAGTATTGGTGTGTGACTATTTGAAACATTATTTTTCACATACTTGTCCCGATTTTGCATCTCTGTAAAAACGGCATTGCACGATTGTGCATATATTTTGATGTGATGTCATTTACATTGTACAAACATAGTGTAAAGATGCGCTAAATGTAAGCATTACACTATAGGCGCGTCATTGAAAAATGTTTCTTTTTCACTTTAAACACTCTTTATTTTAGATAGGTGATAAATAGAATATTATGCTCGTGTAATTTCAATAACTGGTTGAATGAAATAATATTATGCTCACCAGAGGCTCACATAATATAACTTTATTCAACTCGTTCAATAAATTCAGTATTGAATTTACACTCATTTAATTTCCTCTATTTATTGAAGCTTGATTATGTAGAAAGCTTTGAGCTCATTTTAACCATACATAAGACAATTACCTGGAACTAACCAGTACTGGTGTCATAAGAGGAAAAATGACTGTGACCAAAGCAGGGCACAAACCCAAGTTCGCTGAGTTGAGTAGCTGACACCTCTGACTCTGACTTTGGGCCATTATCCCTTCTACTCTTTGAATTTAAATTCTTTTATGTATGTGCACTTTTTATACTGTTTATATACATGTATATAAGGAAATTACCCGGCATGTTTATCATGTGACATAAAATCCTACCTAAATAAGATATTGTCATTGAATCATGGTTCCATTAATGTATATGGTCTTTACAGGTAAACTCTGTATGGTTCAAGTTGTATATGTACAGTCTAACAGGGTTTGGTCCACCCTCACTGTTACTTGTTAAAGGAAAAAAGTTACGAAGGATACCAAAAATATTTCTGGTAGGTTAAACTTAAGCTGGTCTCTGTTGTAATTGAGATAAATTTCAGAGAAACCTTTGCCAATTAACATTCAATTTGCTAATTCTTATTCTTTGTATCTAGGAAGCTATAGAAATATACAGAGAATTTAATTCATATTTGATAATATAAAATATTGTAGCTCCTTTAACATTTGTGATACAATTTGCTTTTAATTATATGATAATAAATACTTCTTCTGTTTGTTATACACGTCTTAGCTTTACTACTTTAAGTTCAATTCAGATTTAAATTGGAATGGATACTTAAATGCCTATCTTAAAAATGCTAGTGTTGACTTCAAACAAACCATAGTTATATATTAAGCCTAAGCATAAAAAAATTATAATTTTGTTTTTCAGGAATATGATCGCCTTCTGGTAACAACATGGGGTCATGACCCTGGTGTCATAGCAACCAGCAACATTTTACTGACCTTAAATGATGCCCTCTCACACTCTGCTGTCTTTGTGCAGGTTTATATTAATACTAAAATAAAACACCTACAAATATAATTAACAGCCTTGTCTATGATTTCAATAGCTATACAAATTAAATTACACTTTTATTAGTAAAAGCTAGATTCATTTCTTATTTTTCCATGAAGAACTAAGTTATAGTAAGCATAAACAGGATCATGCAAAAATTATTTTGCCTGCCTTCATGATAGTATTTATTTTGATTTATTTTATGTATTGTTTCTCTGAGATTAAGTATACAAGTTTTATTATTTTAAAACAAATTCATGAAGAACTAACAAGTGCTTCCTATAGAAATAGTAAGTTTTTGTTATGTAGGTATACAGTATATTGTATGTATGTTATTGTATTTCAGGCACATGGTTGGCAGTCAGAGGGTAGGACTGTACATGTTCCATTTCCTCTTGAAACTACTACAGGTAATAAAACATTTATGTTTAGCATATTTGATTTTCTCTAAAGATTCAGAGTATTATTATATAACACATAAAGTATATAAACACATAAAGAAGCACATAAGTATTTGGAATCTATGTAAATTTTAAGTAAAATCATCATTTTTATCACCATATTTATTCACTGTTACAAACCAAGTGACATAGGGCTGCTTTGCCAGCCATTAGCTAACTTAGACCCTTTATGCTAATATTTAGTTGATTTACTGAATCCATTTTGCATTTGACATTGAAAAACAACAATTATAAGTACTACCCTATAACACAAGCAAGGTAAAATTTAGCTTACATTGACAATTATATGTTATTTTATAGATAGTAAGTACCTACAGTAAGTCACTTTGTTTGTATTCAAAACACTTCAGAAATATTAATGAGAAGTATTATAGTTCTTCACCATTGCTGCTCTAAATATAAAATTGCAATTGTATATATTTTAACAAACACCTAAAAAAAAAGATGAAATTTAATTTAGAAGAAATATGATAATATTTTGTGTTGCAGAACCTCCAAGTGAACATATTAATAAGAGACCACCAGTCCTATGAAGTATCTTTGTAAAAAGGGTTCACATTTTAAGCACTAATGATATATAAATATGAAGAAGTTACATGTTTATTAATATTATCATAATAAATATATATTTCTTAGACTTTTTCACATTGCTTTCTCATTGTTTAAATTTTATGTCTTTAGTGATATTGATTGAAATACACACAGCTAGGTTTTGTTTATGTTTCAGGGAGTTTCGCAAAAAGTCATTTTCACAATCACTGTGCAATACAATCATTAAAGAAAGAATTAGACTTAGAACATTTATGTGGGTATATAACATTGTTAAACACGGGACGGGAATCAAGAACTATATTTAAACATGATGAGGAGGAAGAAGAATTTAATTTAAATATGAACAATGCTAATCCATTCGGAAGCTTGTCGGGCAGTATACATTCCTCTGACAGTGGGAACAACCTTTTAGATGAACCTTTAAACGGTTTAAAAGATAAGACGTCTGCTGCTATGCTAGCATCAGAAATTGATTCATTGGAACAGGAGAGTACTCAGAAGGGAGATAACTCTGATGTTCCAACAGAAAAACCACAGAGTTTAGATCTCAAAGAGGAGACAGAGAGTTTGGTGGAGGATGAATGGTGTTTACTGGACTGTTATTTTGGCATTCCTCTTTTTGAACCAAACATTAATAAACAAATATGTGATAAAGTGGTTTCCAAAGGATTATTTAACTCAAACAGGTATAGAATATAGAAGATTTTTTTTCTGGATAAATAACTGATAACTCTATTTACACACAATCACAATATTGTACATGTATTAACCTGTTAAAAGGAAATGGTGAATGATTTTTATTTGCAAAATTTTTAATACAATTTTTAAAAGTAGAATTTATAAAAAAAGAACAGGAGGGCAAGTTTGTTGTACAGTGTTTAACTTTATTGTTTAACACTTGATAAATTCTTGAACTTGCATGTTTAGATATTACTGATTATTATCAAATTATATGATAATAGTTGTTACTTTAAACAGTCCAAACAAGCTTTCTAAAATTGTTAAAATAAAACTGACTATATTATAACCAATGAACAACTTACACTTCAGCTTGGAGAAACTACTACATTCCAGCAGGACAATGTCCCTTAGATTGTTAAACTTCATTGCACAATACCAGGTAAAATATTCATTGTATTTACAATTTATTTTAAATTTATCCAGGATTATGTAGAATAACATCTTTAAAGATATACTTTATAATGTATTTTTTTAAAATAATAATTATAAAGTAAGACCAATAAATTTCTCTGATCAAATTGATGAAATATGGTAAAACTTTCAGATTTGCACATACTTTATTAATTTAGTACCTGTATAAGCTGCTTTTAAAGGCCCATTATGCCTCACAAATACATACTGTTATAATTCTTTAGAATTGACAAACATGTTTTATAACATTTTGATAATGAAATGAGGCATGTTAGATGTTTAAAAACTGAAAAAAGTTATGCTAAATGTGCAGAAATGTGTTGTAAAGGTAGTAAAATGTAAAAAAAGTAGTATTTTGCCTTCTGTACTGATTCACTCTAATTATATCCATTGCCAACAGAGCTAAAGGAGCATTTCATGTATATGACAAATGAGTATTATGTTGGAACTGTGACATAATGTTAAAAATAAAAAGTTTTTGAGAAATAAAAATGATAGCATTTCTGAGGCATAATGGGCCTTTAAGACATAGGAGGCCCTATCATTTTAAAAGTATGTTTATATTGCTTTGTTAGTTATTATACTAGAATGTTATCTTGTAACAATACAAATGTATAATACCTTGGTTTTCAGGATATTTTAAATGTACCAGATTTGGACCCTTCACAGAGAGATCAGAATGTGCCATACCCCACCCAGTGTCTCATCTTTAACAATGGTGTTCTCAACAAGTGGGAATGTTAATTGTGCTGACATCAGCATTTTACATACAAGCTAACTTTATCACAGTTTTAACATATAACTAAGATCTCTATACAAAACGAGTTTTAAGTCTTTTTATGATACTGATGGGTGTTATAAACGTATGCCAAATTATTTTTGAGATAATTTTAAATTGGAAAAAATCCCATACATGTATTTTAAGAAAAATGTCAAAGTTAGCTAAAAATTTAATGGACATGAATATTCTGATTAATTTGACTATGTCTCTAAAGTGTTGATAATCATCTTTGTTTTAAAGAAAGCTACAAATAAATAGGGTTTGTCCTTCATTACTGTAGTATATAGTTAATCTGAATGATGCAGTACGTAATTAAATTAAATTAATTGAACTAATACCCTTACAGCTGGGAGATGCTGTTATTTGATGTTCACACTTCTTAAGATAATGTTCCAGTGCTTGTTTTATTATCTGGCGATGACTATTTTAACATCAAAGTTGAAAGGAAACTTGAGTTACCGTAATTGATGATTTAAATTTTATAAATTATAACAGTGTAATTAGAATTTAAACAGTTCCTGTGCAGGTGTCATTAATTTATAAAGTTAGGAAAATTATGGTTGCTGTGCTAACTGTTCTAGTGCAATATATCAACATCATTTAACTCTGACATTACAAGCTGTTTATATGTTATACTGTCTGTGTTTGTCTCTGATGTATCAACTTTCTTTTGTCACGGTACTGATTTCATTCTTTTTTAATTCATTATTTTTTCTTATTTTATTACATTTGTTACCATTTCAAAACTTACAAAAATGTATTGCTCCTTAAAATCGTGTTTTAGATATGTAAATGAAAAAAATAATTAAACTTACTTTGTTAAGGACAAATCAAATGTTAGTGTATATACCAGTTGTAAGCAATACAAACTGTTCACAATAAAAATTGTTGAAATAAAGTTTTTTACATCTGCTTTATGTGCAAACCCCACAAGGGACATGTGAAACAGTTTTATGTAGGTAAACTATCTGTCCATCTGGAGGTGATTGGTTTATTCCGGATTCTACTGGAATACTTACTGTTTATACTACTTTGATGGTATATCTATTGTGAAATTATTTAAATGGTTTGCTACAGAAATGTTTTTCATTTGCATAGTAATAAAATCCTTACTGCATAATTTAAATTGTTGATCTGATATTGATATTATTGACAAAAATAATTTGAAATCGGCCATAAATAGAATGTTAATGAATCAGTTTTTAACTTTTTTAATTTGAAAAGAGTGATGTTTTATCATTATATAGTATTATTAAAAAGTGGACCAATTAACACACACTAATAAAATGTAAACTATGAAATGAATTGCTTAGATCTTCTAATCATTTGTCAGTGATAGTACAAGCAATTGCTGAAGTAATTAAGATATTTTTAGATATTTGAACATTTGTAAAGTCTGACCAGACTCTACACTGTTGGCTGGTTGATTCTATCTTTTATTTTAATGCCTTTTTTTAATCACACCTGAGCTTGCTTAGTGTGAGCTTTAAGTATCTTTGATTCTCTGTCCACATATGTCCATTAACACTCTAGCGGTCACATTTTTGTCTCAATCATCATCAAACTAGGTCACAGAAGCTAAAAATAGAAAAATCTTGTTCACACTCAAGTGGCTACTGTTTTGATCGAAATATCCTGGAAATTTGTCTGAAAGTTTTTTTGATGATTTCTAGGTCAAGTTCGAATATGGGTCATCTGGGGTCAAAATTAGGTCACAATGCTCAAATATGGAAAAACCTTGTTAACACTCTAGAGATCACATTTTTGACTCAACTGTCATGAAACTTGGTCAGGATGCTTGTCTAGGTAATTGCTCGAATGAGTTTGATGGGTCAGATGAGCGATCTAGGGCCATCTTGGCCCTCTTGTCTAAAGTAGGGATCATACTGTAATGGAGTGATACATATATACATCTTGTTGTCTTCTTGCCCGATCAATATTTTAATAAAGTCTTAGCTAGGTTTAATGAAACTTGGCAGGGACATTGCCATTGGGCAGTTGAATGTTTCCAATGATTTTTAGGTCAAAGATCATAGTGATACTAATTAAAATCCTAGGGGCGTCCGTGGCCGAGTGGTTAAGGTCGTTTACTTCAAACCACTTGCCCCTCACCGCTGTGGGTTCGAATCCCGACAGGGACTTTGGATTCTTTCATGTGAGGAAGCTATCCAGCTAGCTTACGAAACATCGGTGGTTCTACTCAGGTACCTGTTCGTGCCTGAAATAATGCACGGAAGGGCACCTGAGGTCTTCCTCCACCAGTAAAGCTGGAACGTCGCGATATGACCTATACTGTGTCGATGTGACATAAAACCCCCCAAAAAAAAAAAAATTAAAATCCTTTTCCAATCAACTACATGATAAGTTATGAACTGTAGCTTATGAGACTTGGTAGGAACATTGCCCATGGCCAGTAAGATGACCCTTATCGATTTTAAGGTCAAAGGTCAAGTTCACAGTGACCTATTAAATCCTTGTCTTATCAATAATTTGAAAAGGATTAAGCCAGAGTTGTGAATCTTTCAAGGAACTTTGCCCTTGACCTTTAAATATTCTGCTGGGACAAATGAAGTGTGGGCATTAGTGTCATCTGGACATATTTTAGTTTTTAAATGACCTGTTCCAAAACGGAAGCAAGTTCATCATTTAAGTTTAGCATGGTTTAATGAATATGGTGAGATATTGACCTTTCAACTGAGCTCAAGCAACAAATATAAGATCCCCATGTTATAAACGTTAATGTTTGGTCAGACTAAATGCAAGACCACAAAAAGAAATGTTTACAGTAATGATTTGTGTATTATTCCTTGAAAAGTTAAGTTTGTGTTAATTTCCAGCCATTATTTAAAATGTGACTTATAATTATTTCAGTGGTGCTTATGATATACTTCATTGAATTATAAAGTACCTAAAATATATAACAATTTATTTTTCTCTGTTAATTTTGTTAAAGGTGATGAATTATAGATAAAAAAGAAATACAAATACTGGTTAGTGGAACAACTCTTTTATGTTTCATTAATATTTTGCTTTTATTGTTAATAAATTTATTATAGAATTTTACATTCCATTTTGTTGATTCTGGAAGTGTGCTCCTTTTTAATAAAGTTGTTGGGTTTTTTTATGAGTGTGTATATGAAGAATGTTTGTTCAACATTTATATTGTTGCTTATTTTCATGTATTTATTGGTTAGTGTTTCGACAACATGATATATTTGATTTTTTGAATTTATAGAAAATATGTCTGTTTAATGTTAATTTAATACAGTGGTGGTCTCAGTTTTTGGTCATAGTAACAATAATATTAAGATTGCTTATGCTGCAATAAACTTCTCCCTGATTAAGGTTAACTTATTATCTATTGATTGTGTTGTTTGTCTTGTTATGTTTTAAAGCCTGTTAAACAGTATTTCAGTCATATATTGGTAGGCAGGTACCTAACAAGGGTTCAAAGTTTTTTGTACCAACATTGAAATAATGTTCTGCCAGTAACTGCCAACTTCTCAACATGCATGATATTTTATAACAGTGAAGAAGGTCAGATGGTGTCAGACATATTTTATGTAACCAAATTATCTTGGTATAAAACATAAGAATGTCAATGAAGGAGACTTTTTAACTTGTTCATGACTAGAATTCACAATCCTTAGAGTTAACAGTTATATAAACTTGAGTCAACCAGATGGGTTTGATGAAATGAAACAGTTTAAACTTGGTTATTGATGATTGGATGTTTCTGTTTAAACTTTAGTGTTTGACTGTGTCATTCTTGGTGTAGACAGTATTGGAAAAATGTCTTCCTATAACTAGATGGTTGGAAAAGCTTGCCAAAATAGCTGAAAATATAAATACATTGTAAATTGAATAACTATCTTGTTTTTTTGTTGTTTTTTTTTTCAATTGAAGAATCTTGCTTAAGCATGCAGTTTTTGGTTTCAAAATCTTACATTATAAAATACATGTACATTGAAATACACCTGAGATCTTCTAGTCATTGTTGAGTGTTCCTACATTGAAGTAATATAAGTTATATTTCATTTGCATTGAGCTATTTATTTTTCCAAGAGATGTTTTACTTACATTAATTTCTTCCTTGGAATCAGATGTTGTAAATGTTAAAAAATGTTTCAATTATATCTTGCATTTAGTAGTAAATGGTTATGGTATTTGATATTTGGAATAAATAATGAAAATTTTATACATTAAAATGAAAAAACACCTTAATTTTGAAAAAAAGTTAAGATATGATGATTTTATATTTATATCCCTAAATATATGTCAGGTCTTGAGTAAATATCACTGATATAAAATGTATATTTTACTTGATATTTACAATATTCAGTTGCAGCTGTCTTTCTTCATATATGGCCATCTAAGAGGATTTAGATAATTTAACAACTTTGTAGTAAATATTTTGTTTATTTGTTACTATATATTCAAATATTAATAAAAACTGATAAATACATACATGGATTTCATTATTTCTTATTGTGTGGCCATATGTCAACCTGTTTTTAGCATTTATAGATATAACATTGGACCAGTATCATTAAAAATGCATTGGCAGCTGGACATCAAAAAATTTAAGTGAAACTAACTTCTTAAAGTAGAGTCTAGTAACTATATGTAGTGTTACATTTTTTTCTGGCCCATGTTGATACATGTAATTGATTATAATATTAACAGTGGTAAGTTTGAATACTGCCCAAGTTTTGTAAAGGAACATTGGAGATTATGAAATTATACTGACGGTTATAAACAGACTACATAAAAATAAATTGTTCATATTCTAGGTATTAAAATGAGCACTTAAATGGAAAAAAGATAATATAGAAATAGACTCTGAATCTTGATATTAAGTACCATTAAAAAACGTCTTTCATTCTAAGGTCATTTAGCACAATATAACTGATGATTCTGGAAAAAAAACGAGTGAACAAATGATTTGAAAATTTGAACAAGAGTTATTGGAATAGACCTACATCAAAAGATATAAAAATCTCGAAAAAATATTTCCAGTCTTGTCATGTCCAAAAACCTCAATGGAGTCCCTTTAAGAAATAATTTCGACTGTCATGTTCTCTTGTTTTATCATTTTTCGATCATCTATTTCTTCAGTTTCATAAATTTACTAACACAGGCCGCCTCTGGCGCATTTTAGTGAAATTTATTCAATTATATTAAATGCACGATCTTACTGACACCTGATTTAGCTATGAAAATTGACTGTTACGTACAATTAGCGTTAGTGACAGTACTTTTTGTATTATTAATATCTACACTGACATGTTTAACATGCATTAACCTGTCCCCTCCGGCACCGGTCATTCCCGCCGTTTTGTTCGCTTAATATTGCTACTTTATGAGCTGTTTTCACCTTGTTACAGTTTTTGTGAAGATGTTAAAAAGGTCGCGGATATTTACAACTCTTTGTTACATCTCTCATTTTTACCTGTGATATATTTAAGTGATTGTTAAAAAAGAACAACGCTACAGTCAAAAAAGTTTATTTGTATGTCTTCAAAGTTGATGTAGCTTTTTTGTTTTTAATAACTTTACAATAGTGTTCTATGTTACTTTCTTATGACTATTTTAAAGTCTTCTACATTCATGCATATTTTACGTAAAGAAAGTTGAAATTTTTAAATTAATTAGCGGTCAGTGTTTGATTGATTTTGTTTTTAAGAAGTGAAGCGATTACATATATGTTCACAAACGTCAGTAGATGTCTCATCGATTGCCCTAAGATAAGGAAGTAGGCAGGGAGAAGTTATGAGTCCTCACCTGTTTAGCTTATTTGTACATAATTACTTTTAGTACATTCTTGACGTGACTATAGTGTGTTGGTTTTTTTACTTTATAATAAGTGTTTTTCCTGGTATTTATTCTTCCAATGGATTAATTGTTCTGTTTTTCTAATTGTGTATTAAGACAATGTGCTCTGGATTTAATGTGCCAGTAATAATTGTTGGCTTAATTTTTGTGCCGTTTATAGTCCAAGGTAAGTCTTTAAGATATATATAATCATTAAGAGAGAGGAAGAAAAACTAAAATGACATGTAAATGTTATAATTTTAAGATGTAAAAATAAAACTGTTGTAAATGTTAACTGATTAATTCTTCAATTGCTTTTGAAATTAAGTTTGAATCATATTTATAACGCCTTTAGAAATACTGCTACCTACACGGTTTCGTAACAATTGTACTCATTCATTCATTCTTTCTTTCATTCACTCACTCATTCATTCACTCGCTCTTTCATTCAAGTATAACCATAAAAACTTTTAAACATTTGCTCATAGTTTTGCCGACTTGGAGTTCACTTCACACATTGGTTGTATTCAATGTTCAAAAATCTTATTTTATCATGTCTCTTTTC
Source organism: Ruditapes philippinarum (assembly GCF_026571515.1). NCBI lineage: Eukaryota > Metazoa > Mollusca > Bivalvia > Venerida > Veneridae > Ruditapes > Ruditapes philippinarum. The sequence continues at coordinate 18,971 of NW_026854360.1, read as the reverse complement.
ATTAGTTTATTTTATTTCTTTGCCTAATGTATACAGTTCTACATCTTATGTAATAATGACGAACATATTTTAAATAAACAACATGTAAACATGAAAGAATTTAGGTCATGTTCGAAAGGTATGTGTTTTAAAAGACGAGGTTAGTTGTCGGCGGAGTGGGTCATATATCACTCGCCTTGATCGATGTTTGACTTGGACCATCGCGCGCTCTACTGTAGTATTTCGTTATTTATTCTTACAAACGCGGCTAAAACAACGAAACATATATTTGACGTAGATGTATTTGGATCAGTTTAATTAATTAAACAACCTACACTTTGTTTCCACTACACACCTTTAATGAAACCCCTACCACAACCCGAAAAAAAACTACGTTATAAAAATGCCTCATTTAGCGAGTAATATGGACGACTTTCATACTATAAAATATGTCATGATTCACGCAAAGGAATGTAATCCCACCGACTGACAAACAATAACAAAACATTAGGAGGATGTTATACTCTAGATTAATAACATTTAACATATTTAAATACAACTCTCTGAAAAAGTACTGTATTTTTTTTCTCCAAAAGAAAATGACCTCACAAGTTACATCCGCCACGTCGCCATTTGATTTATATTAAGTCCGACACAACCTACTTTTAAGTTAACATTCTTCAGACTAAGAGAAAAAATGCCTCCTATAGCGAGTACTATGGATGACTTTCATATTTTGTGTGCCATGATAGCATACTGCTACTAACCATTGACTGAATTTTACCTTTTACGAGAGTCATTCGGTGTGATCTGTCACTGGGTTCAAATTTTGAAATTGCTACGTTTATAAAAATGTTTTTCTAAAATATTCTCCCCTGTATCAAAATGCATTTTTGTAATCTCTCTGTCAAGTTTCAAAAAGCTGGAAAAAATCCTTTGGAATATGTCGCAGACATTGATAAATTGATAAATTGTGCTGCCAAGAGAACTCCTGGACGTATATCTTTAAACAGACAGTATTTTCTTAAGCCTGGGAAACAGAAAGAAATTGAGAAGATATGGCTGATGGTTTACAACATTAACATGTTCAGACGCCAATAAAGAGTAAACAATCTCGCGTTTAATAAAAAGTATAAGATGGACTGCAGATCATCCTTTGCTTTGGCGCTTATTGTAAAACGCGTCTTCACTTTTTTCACTATAACTGTCAAGTGACTGTGTTACCAGATGGACAAGGTACTTGACCGGCTGGTCCATTAGAATTGATAAACTCGTTTTCAATAGCTTCTTAGTACTGATGGTCCGTCTGTCAATACATTGCCGTTTTTTTTTTTATCTTTTCGCAACCACTGTTTGGTATCGGCCCTTCTTTGAAGCTCAAACATATACACACAATCAGCAAGTTAGGAATTAAGGCGCTTTTCTTTTGCTCCTTAGTGAGCAAATGTGGTACCCACCAAACGCAAACCCAAACACTTGGTCAGAATTAAATGAATTCTGCTATCCGATGTGCCAATACAGTGAGCTATCTCCTTTAATGTAGCTACGAATTACAGTTTTGTTGTCTGTCGTGTATATGCAGATGACTGCATGAATTTCGAATAGTATCTCGGTCACATTACACGCAACTAGCCTGAAATAAATCATCTTATAATATTATAACTCACGTAAACATTTGACCATAGAGAGCCAAATGTGATGTTACATTATCTAACCCGTGCAATATTTCCCAAGGGCGAGTAATCTATATAGACTAACACGTACAAGTTCTAGTTCTCTCCCTTGATAAAATCAAATAATTCATAGCGGTGAAAAATTACATAAATTAACAGACATGGCAACCCTCGAACTGAAATAACACCCTTTGAATCGTCTTGGATGTTATTTCAGTTCTTGGGTTTATTAACATCACTATTACCCCGAAAAGCTCGACCATACGAAGTATATGGAGAGCTTTTGTCAGGTCCTCGTCCGCGTACAGATTTCAGCAGTAAAATATTTTATCTGTAACTGTTTTTTATTTCTTAATGTATTTACTTCAAATATATAATTGAACGTCCCATTCAAGTGCAAAGAAGCGTTTTAAAATACCATAAGGATACAATTATTAGTTAATAAGTTATTGAATGATCCGTGTACCCTCACATAGATTCTAGTGACAGCCAAGGGAAGAGGGAGAAACTATTCAGTGACAAATAATCTCGAACATAGATTCTAAAGGCCATTTGAGCCACGTCACGACAAAACCAACATAATGGGTTTGCGACCAGCATGGATCCAGACCAGTCTGCGCATCCGCGCAGTCTGATCAGGATCCATGCTGTTCGCTTACCAACTCTATTACAAGTAGAGAAACTGATAGCGAACAGCATAGATCCTGGCTCATTTGTCTCTCATCGCTGATTCAGGATTTATGTGGGATTAGCAGTTGATCACTTGTACACAAAGTAGTAATTACTGGTTAGTTATCCAGGAAAGTCCGATAGGTTAAGCAACCGCCGAGATATTACCAACATGTGCTAAAATCGGCATTTTGTAACTTTACAAACAAACGAATTTGATGTACATTTTTTGTACAATGTTTATGTCCTTTCTAATATGCTCTAATACATACATTTTACATTTAATTAAATTCCGTCACAGTTCATTAATCCTTTTTTTTTTCACACAAATATTCACTAAATAAGTAAAACTCGGTTATCAAACTAATCATATACATAAATGTGGGTTTAAGTACAACAATCTTTTTATCTATGGAGTTTAATACTTTTTTGTTGTAGCTAAAACAAATTTATTTCAGCTATATGTTTCTTTAATGGAAAAGACGTCTAGAGCCAATCAAAAGTTTCAATAATTGATCTTTATAGAAAAAAGTTTTAAAAAGCGGGCAATATTATGAATAAAACAATGTTAAGGTTGACCTTTAGGAAAACATTTTCTTTTGAAAATGTATGTTATACATTACTGAAGTTTTAGTGTGTACCCAGCATGCGTCATATAAGGTTAATGGGTAATTATGATGAATAAAAACTGGAGCAAATTGATTGCACGAGAAGTTGAACATTATTCATGGAAAGTGGACAACTGTTCTTGACGGTTCCAGGCTCTGTGCAGAACTAGAATGCTCCAAACTAAACATAATTTAACATGAGCTTGATCTTCAGAAAATGAGCTAAGTGTAAAACGTACTGTTCGTTTTGAGAAAAAAGAAACAACAAAAAAACAACAAGGAAATAATTTTGCAAAAGTAAAAAAAACAACATAACTTTGTTACATTCTCACTCTCTACTAAACAAATGAGCCATGACATCACAAAACCAACATAATGGGTTTGCGACCAGCATGGATCCAGACCAGCCTGCACATCCGCGCAGTCTGATCATGATCAATGCTGTCCGCTATCAGTTTCTCTACTTGTTATAGGGTTTGTAAGCGAACAGCATGGATCCTGATCGGACTGCGCGAATGCGCAGGCTGGTCTGGATCCATGCTGGTCGCAAACGCATTACGTTGGTTTTGTCGTGACGCGGCTCAAATGTTGAGGAAGATATTTAGAAATTATCGTCATTAGATATCTACCTTTAATTCAACCGTATGTCATTTGTATGTAGATAATGACATAGATGCACTCATGTATTCATATCAAATATTTTATGCCCTATATCTCACAGGACAATATGTGCGAATTAGCAAATAATTTTGAAATTTTACTCAAAACTACCAGATTTTTTAACAAGAGGCGATGAAAAATGGACTATAAATCAGTAGTTGACACATAATTCAAGATGTAAGGCAAGCTTAATCATAAAAGTTTAATTAAGCAACTATACCTCACTTTTTAAAGATAAAATTTACCGTTTTTGACGAGTGTTTCTGTAGTATATACAAACGTTTTCCGACGAATTCAGTGACAGTAGTCACACGAACTCCTGACAAGCTATCATATGAAAACCATCCCTATCGGCAGATGGATGGCGGATGGATAGGAGAGGAGGGGAAGGTCTTGTTTGGTCTCGTCTGCCCAACTGATTGTATGATTGTCTGCTGAAAACCTCAGTCTTCTTTATAACACTTTGATAAACTAAAATCCTCATAATGTTAAGAACAACTATATTTCGTTGCATTCAAATATGACTTTGAAACAGAAACTTATCTATCGTCGAGGTCATATCTTCAAAATTGAGGATATTTCCCCCATTGTTTTTATGCGAAGCGAAGCATTTGAATTTTACGAACTCATCTTGTTTACTTTTTATATACTATTTTCCCTACTTAAAAATTTGAAATTTATACCTTTCAATTTGTTAAACTACTTATCTATTTTAGCAGAAAATATGGAAAAAAAAATGTATTATAAATGTAACAGTAAAGCAATTAACGTTATCAGTAATACCGGTATTTCACTGTCTGGATATGTAATATACGCTTAATACATGCACATTTGTTTCTGTGGAATGTTGCAATAGACAATTTCTGGTAATTCTGTAATGCAAGTTTTGTCTTCTCTACCATCTTAGTGCATACAAGTAGATGACCAACTTATGTTGACAACAGAAAACTACAATTAAAAATGGCAATCAAACAGTAAAACACAAATGTACTTAAATACGCTCAAATGTGATACATTCCTTATAAATCACGGCATAATTGAGTATTTGTGTGTACTTTGTTTATAATTAAAAGAATTATTATTATTTCCAGCCCAACCATTTCCTGCAGTCGACGGATTTATTGACCCACTTGCCGAAAATCTTGCTTTAAACCCGGCCATTTGTCCTCAGGGAAAATATGGTGAGCAGTGCGAGTTTAGCTGCCACTGCCTGGTAGGTACAGAGTGTGATCCAGAAACTGGGAAATGTCCTGATGGATGCGCAGCAGGCTGGTCAGGGGCTCCCTATTGTCAAGCTGGTAGGTTAATAGTTACATTGTATATGTCATGTAAATGTACAATTTGCACATCTATTAATTTTTCTTGTTTATCAGAAAAACTGTGACTAGTTGAAAACTTGTACATGTATTTTCATGCTAGCAATGCTTCGATCAGTTTGCTTATCTGTAAAATTTAATACTCTAAAATGCCTAAAATATTTTTAAGTTAAATATGTACATGTATTTTCTTACAAAACGATTCTATTATCTACAAGTGCTTTCGTTCCTCACGATGCCCGTAGTTAAATGATGCGACACTAAACCACTAACCAATTAATTACCGATCTGTGCGTGCAATATAATAAGTCCAGAGTGTATGCTTCACAATTTATACACATGCATTATACTTTTGCCTTTTGCAAAAGAAAAAAAAATGAAATAATTAAAAATCCACTTCTTATTTTCTTTTAAAATGCACCTTACACTTGTATATACCATTTTCAATATCTTGATTTCAGAAAACGTTGCTCTCGGCAAGAAGACATATCAACATGGCACGTACATGGGTTGGAACTCGTCACGTGCGGTAGACGGAAATCCTGATCAAGACGGAACATACGGTTCCTGTGCTTGGGCACACAATAATGATGATGTGTTTAAAACCTGGTGGAATGTTGATCTTGGTAGCACATACAACATTAAAACTATAGAAGTTTTCTTTCGCACCGACGGTATGCTACTTTTACCTCTTTTTTGCCGTCCGTTTTGTCAATATATTTATTCTTATTCTATTTACTTACTTTATTTGTGGGGTCGGTAAAGATGCAACTGTAGGGGCCATCTTGTCCTTATATTCTTTTATATTCATCATTTGTCACGAGTGTAAAACGCAATAGTGACTTTGGATTAAAAGTTCAGAAAGAACATTTATCTTGGAATTAGTAAAATGCTTTTGGTTGATGATGGATATTGCTTACGTATGTCATTTTTGATCGCCTGCAAGATTTAGACGATGATTTAACAGATGGTTTTATTGTTTTCAGATGCCATGTCACAGTCACGGCGGGCTGGTTTACGTGTTTATATATCTAACAGCGTTGAAGAGGCCAAGAACGAGGGTCTGTGTTACATAGATCAAATGAGTGATTTCGTGTTTCCACCCCCGCACCTCGTTTTACGAGACGGTAGCCTTGCTTGCACACAGCGAAAGGGGCGCTTTGTCATCTTGTACATTGATCGGCCAACACAAACTCCTATACGAAATTGCCCAACACAAACCCTGTACTCGTGCTGGGCAAACCTGGAACTATGTGAGGTCCAGGTGTATTGTAAGTTTAGTGTTTCAGCTTGTTAATTATGACATTTAATGACCACATCATTATATCATTAGATATGAATAACAAATACAACATAGTAAAATGTATATCAAGTTATTAAGTTATACCTAATTTTTAAATAAAACTTATTTTACTGAAATGTTATATCTTGTTTCCTGCACATTTTGCATTTGTTACATGTTCGTTTACGATGGTAACATGTTCTCAAGATGAATGTACTTCTTATTCTCAGGAAACCGGTGTTATTACATTGCATTTAAACCTCTTGAATAATATTTGATTTTCTACAGCATGCACTAACGGCACATATGGCGACCTTTGTGAGAACAGATGTCATTGTCAAGATAAACTCGGTTGTAATACAGACACTGGTGCTTGCCCGGCGGACTGTCAAGCTGGCTGGAAGGGTCTAAGCTGTAATACAAGTATGTCAATAACTTCTATATAAGTTTATAGTTTAATCATATTTAATTGCTAATATATACAGATAAACAAAGTGATATCGAAATAACAAATAGCAAAGGGGTTGGGCCCAAGTTTTTACACCCTCCCCTGGTCTTTATAAATATATTTATAAGTGAATAATAATTACGTTATTTTTTTTCTTTGTCGTATGACAATTTCATCGACAGTTTCCTTTTTTCTGCAGTTGTTTTTTTGTTTTAATGTTCCATATATTTCTTTATATTTTAATGATTTTAGAATGCGAAAATGGTTACTATGGTGTTAATTGCAATGAAACGTGTGGACAATGTTCAGACCCGTTCTCATCGTGTGACCGCGTGACCGGCACGTGCAACACGTGTAAACCAGGTTGGACGGGAGAGAAATGTGACGCTGGTAAGCAAAATTCATCTGTGATTATGTAAATTTTACATTATTTGCGGCAGACATTGAAGATGGCATTTAAAACATTCACAACTTGAAATTTTGTAATGTGATGTAATGTAATTTTTCACTGAATATCAAAACATAGATGGACATGTTTAATTATATTAACGTTTAGCATACGATTTATGACAAAAATGGAAACCGCTAAACATGCTATTGCAAGCAACTGTGGTTTGGTAATTTTCCTGTTAAAAATGGCCAATTTAGATTTTGTATAACAGAAATGGGTCATTTCTGATTTTAACTGACGTGTTATATATTGTTGGTTACAAATGTCAGGCTATTTACAAACTATAAATAAGACTAGCTGCATAAATAATACTTCATTATCTCAAAGTACAGTTTTTAGAACTGAAGATTTCATGAGTTATTGGTATTTTCATTTTGTAGCTTGCGAGGCTGGGAAGTACGGTCAGGATTGTCAGAATACGTGTGGTAACTGTATAGGGACATGTGATTCACAGACAGGAGTTTGCTCTCTCGGATGTAAACCTGGATGGGTTGGTTCGAAATGCATAGAGGGTTTGTTATAATTCTTATACATGCATTAGCATTTTAATCTTAACATGAATTCCTAACATGGCTGAAACTTCAGATTTCCGAATCATTTGCAAACTATATGGCTTGTTATTATTTACTTTAAAATCACACAACTGTTATCAAGATTGTCATTTATATGGTAAAACATTTCATAATATATCTTCTTTTAGTTTGTAGTCCGGGAAGTTATGGGCCGAGTTGTGAATCTAAATGTGCAAATTGTCGAGAAGGTGCCGCATGTCATCACGTGACCGGAAACTGTCCAGCGGGATGTGCAGTTGGTTTTATTGGAGAACGTTGTAACAAGGGTGAGTTAATTATATTAAGACGTAACACTCTTAAACGTTTAGCTAATAAACTTGCATTTATTCAAATTAGAATAATGCTCAAGATCTCTTATCGGCAATAATAGTTTTAAGAGGTGTATAAAACACAGCTTTTATTTGACATGTTCTGATACTTTGTGATATATATACTAACAGAATGTTCGCCGGGACTTTTTGGTGAGAACTGCATGCAATCATGTGGAAAATGCAACGACAACGTAACATGCGATCATGTGACGGGGAACTGTCCAGCAGGTTGTCAAAACGGATGGAAGGGCGAAACATGCCAACAAGGTAAGTCCTTTATTCAAGTAATCAGCAGTCACTTCTGAAAAGCGTTGGACAAAAACGTATCTCTAAAATATTAATTCTCCATACTCAAATAACGTAAAAAACAAACAAACTGAAGCGGTCTTACTTTAATCAATGATGATCATGTTGGTAAGGGAAGGCTCATAGTATTTACAGATATCTACCTCAAGCAAGTTTCAATAACAGACAGCGTTTCAGCCAAAACTTAATTCAAGAGTCCCCTTTAGCAGCTGAATGGGCTCCTTTATCATCTTTAAATTACCCATTGATATATCAATGAAAATGATATCTGTAAGTGAGAGGTATCTGGCATGTATAACAAACAAAATCTCATACACTGAGTTAACATTCCGGGCCACTTTCATAAATTGCGGAACCATTTGACTGAGATTTTGTACTGTACTTTATATTATTTTTCCTCTTGAGTAATTAATATAAAACAAGAGTATCTGAAGATGAAATAAATAATACAAAGACTGTTGAGTTCTTTCAACATTTAATTTTATCACATCTGAATTTACACGATGCACAAACGATACATGTATGTAAATATAACAACAACAACAACAACAACACTAATCAGATACTTTTGTTAATCCTGTCTGAAATTTGATGACGTTAAAATATTATTTTACATCTATAAAAGTTGAAGTCTCCTCGAGAGGCGTCAGACGTCCATGCTTTGATTCGTTTAAATTAATTCAATTAAACAGACGGGTGTTTGCTAAATCTTATATACCGGTAACTTTATAAAAAAAACCGACTAAATTGATTTTCAATGATGTTAAATGGGGAAATGGGGACGTAAGCATAGCAATCTTTACATGTCTTTCAGAAGCTAAGTAAAAATTACTACCATATGCTAATTAAATCATTTTAAAGTTTCAAATCTACAAAAATACAAAGTCTGCCAAATAAATGTAATCTAATTAAAAGTGTTTGAAAAACTGCTTCTGCATAATCATATTGAAAAGATTTAACCAAGATTACAAATATTGAATAACAAAACAAAACAAATTTGAAGTTTAATAATATAACATCAATAAGTAGAAAGTAACAAACTGAATGAATTTTTATATAAATGGGAGACAACCCAAAACATACTACATATGATATCAACAACTTGCTGGTGACGTGTGATGGTTCAATTTGAACTTCGAAGGCGCACCTTACAAAAAAGTGTAATATTTATCAAATCTTAAAATATCACGAAATAAAATTGTTATTTCAGTACAAATATGTTATTTCAGTACAAAGTACAGAAAAATAGAATAAGTTTGATTGATTTTTTCAGTTACAAACCACGATTATATAAGCGGTCATTTTGAATAAATTGGTAAATTCTTTTTTATTACATTCCTCCAATTAAAGTCTTCTGCTGTAAAAGAGTTAAACCTCTTGGCCTACATACGAACACATATTTACGATATAAATTGAAGACAACAATTATTGAACAAATACAATATTAAAATAAATTACAACATGTTTATTTGATGTTCTCTCCGGCAATTACTTTAATTGTTGTTTTATATCTTTATATTTAACTTTTAATTAGAAACAATTACAATGTAAGCAAATGTGCCAATTTTCTGTGTTGAGGTACACGTCAATCGTACAGTAGTTGATATTATTGACATCAATTTACATTTATCAAAAAAAAAAAATAAATACTGAATAGATTACGAAAGAAGTAGCTCCTATATTCTCTGTTAGAATGAAACATTTGAAATATATTGAAATTTAAAATATATTTCATCAAATAATTCATTTACTCCATTTAGAAATTTAGAAAAAGATGATAAAAATAAACAAACATCTTTAAAAAAACAAAATATAATACACAAAACAACGCTTTATAAATGATTTTGCAATAATAATGCATTTGTTACATTGCAAATTGTTATATTTTTTCTGGTCCGACGGGATCATTGGTTCCAGCACATTAGTGCTGAAGATTGAAGAATACCGGCTTAAGCAGGTGCTAGGGGGCGTAAGAGATAATGTTCAATTACATTATCTAAGGAACAGACTAAATCAAACAGAGTCTGAAGTTTTTATTTAATACAGTTGTTATCATTGCTTCCGATGGATCACCACTTTTCCAGATTTTAGCAATTGAAGCTTGTATTGTCCATGGTGAAATTGTTAAATAAAAAAAGTATTCAATGAATGCAGGGTTCCATTCTGTATATTAAAGCTTTTGCTCAAGTAATATGATTACTAGGTCTAAGGTGAATCTAAATATTATGTTCCAATACATTTTTCACTGTCCTTTACTTTTATTGAATCACACAACTTTATCAACATTCATCAGACAAAGTTATTTTGGTGTTGATATTTTTGTAAATAATTGTCGTATTTTTACCTGTTGGATTTCTATTATCTTGCCAGCAAAGTTTATTCTATGGGATCTTTCTCCCCTGTAGTAGCAGAATCAGAGAAATCATTATTGGTGGCTTCCATTTGAATATTGTTAGTGCCATTTGATTGTGTACCATTTTCATCCTTCCCATACTGATACTTTGACTGTCGTGTCGCACTAACTGATGTAGATACGGTTTTGGATGATTTGACCGTGTTCTGGCTAAAAGCGCCGGTTGTTGTACTAGCCGAACACATGAAAAGAGATTTTAGCTCCTTACGAAATTTGCTACCACTGAAAACGTATAGAATGAAATTGAACGCCGCATTCGTGTAACTAACAAGATTAACGACAGAATGTTGAAACAGGAGAAACTGGTAGTCATCCCATGCTTGGTAAGGATCCGTTTTAAATAATTCATTTATAATGTCATACTTGTTAGGATAGTAGATTGTTGTGAATATACTTACTGGAGTCATTGTTAGGAAGAAAATCACACAAAGGGCAATCATAAGTACTGACACAGACCTTGTGTCACGTGTGGTCGAACTTCCGCCTCGTCCATGTGCGGATGTCATTGTTTTCTGCTTTGCTCTCGACCTTTGTAAACATACTATAATTGATATATTCCCGACCAGTAAAAATATAAATGGTAATGCAAAAGTAAGACAAAAGTCAATCCAGTGGTAGATGTCATCACGGAATTCTAAATACTCTTTCGTAGTCGGCGCACACTTCTGAAGTTTCATATAAGTATCATGTCCATTTATTACAGGGATGACGATGTTTATTCCATATGTTATTATAACTATTAAAGCTATAACAATTGTTGCTGTCTTCTTGGTGCTCACAAGTCTTACTTTGTGAGGGTACACGACGCTAACTGCACGTTCTGTAGTCACGGCAACAAGTAACCATGACGAGCAATGTAAGGCAGCATATGTAAAGTAGAGCTGTAACTTACAACCTGCCTCAGATTTAAACCTGATATTGTAATCCCATGTCTCCTTCAGCCAGTGTCTCAAAGGCCCGGTGAATAGAACCATCGTGTCTGAGATAGCTAAAGCTACCAGGTAAAGTGCCGTCGACGACAGTTTGCTCTTCTGTCGGAAAAGTACTATTATTGTCAAAATGTTCCCGATGGTCCCCCAGAGCATGATAATAGGTGGAACTATCTTCCACATCATCACCCTCGTATCTCCATAGTAACCAAGTGGTGGAGGGGTCGCTGGTAGTGGTGTCGGTCCACGCTCAGTTGTTCCATTCATAATTGAAGCTGTAGTGTTTATTATGTTGGTAATATTATCCATATTTATTTCCGTTTTGGTAACTTTTCCCTTTTTATATTTCAAATGTTCATCTGCGTACCTTCATTACTCACTCATAAAAATAAATGAGTGGTAGTTTCATTTCTTTAGTCTTGTTCTAATGAAGCAAACAATCTGATAGCGATTTAAGAGTTTACCGGGGCCTATTTGTAAATAATGGCGATATGGTCCACTTGACACCAACGTCATTAATACTGATCTCTACAGATTATATACCATTCCCATTTTATAAAATTGGATGTCATAGATTTATAGAGATCAACACAATTAATTATTTACAACTTAATTTAGTTGTTGGACACATGTAAACATTAAGTAATGAATATTGATATCAAGATATACGATTGTATCTTCGGCAAAGTGAAGTACTTCTCTAGTAGAGGAGTAATAAATTTTCCTTCTTATGCATGCTCCAATCTACTACGTTAAAAATCAGCTTTCCACGTGAAATTTGGGTTAAAGCGGATAATGTAAACATTTCTTCACTTTTATATGTTCTTTAGATAAAATATTAATTCAAGAGCTTAGAACTGTTAAAAGCGTGAATAGCTCAGGATTGCCATATGCAGTAGAAATACCATCCAATATTTAATACAGATTCAGTCAGTATACAGTTTCCAGAGTTTTTCTAATTCTTTTTGATCCGAATTTTCTTCACAACATTAACTTGTTTCGTATTTTCTAGATGCATTTATGCAGATATAGGTATTGTGATTTGTACGGACATGTTGCAATCATTGTACAATGTTTTTTGTTCTTGTTGGTCTGGTAAGTCTGGTAAACTGAAAATAAGAAATAAAGTAAACACAGTTGGCAAAACTTAGAAAAACAACATAGTTTTAAATCACGCTATACTTATAATATATTCTTATATTATCATATAATGACAGCATACTATTTTTTAAAGAAATATTTTAAAACTCAAAATTAAAGATAACTTCTTACAAGTATTGGGTATGCATTACCTTTAAACAAGTAAGTTCATCTACGCATCCCCTTTTCCGACACAACTGCTTATTCCCCTCACATTAATAATTGCATGTAAATTCATTATTATTTTTTATTCATATTTTATTCGTTTGAACATATCATCATTTTTACATCAATGTTTCTCAATTAAGCGTTCTGCCTAGGGTCTTTCTCAAGTCATGTATAAACAAAAGCTTTAACCAATGCTCCAGGCTGTGACAATTTTATAAACTACAATACCATCGATTTGGACACAATACTTGTCATGGTCCAGTTTAGAATTTTACATTTCTTTAAGTATGGATACAGATTTTCAAACATGTCTTCTTAAAATAATGAAAATATATGTAGAGTTTTATATGTTTACAATCAACGTGACAAGTTGTCTATCTTACAATACATGCACTGACTTTACTACATTTGAGTCGCGTCACGACAAAACCAACATAGTGCGTTTGCGACCAGCATAGATTCAGACCAGCCTGCACATCCGCGCAATCTGATCAGGATCCATGCTGTTCGCTTACAGACCCTATAACAAGTAAATAAACTGATAGCGAACAGAATGGATCCTGATCAGACTGCGCGGATGCGCAGGCTGGTCTGGATCCATGCTGGTCGCAAACCCATTATGTTGGTTTTGTCGTGACGATGCTCATTTGTATATTTTACTCTACAAATGGGATCATATCGGGATAGCTATTGCATTATTTTTCGCTTTAACGACAGACAGCTCCGCAGATTGATTAAAAACAACCTTGTTCATCTTTTTTTATACTGAAAACACTTTAGCAGTTATATTATTTCCTATGCATATACTTTAAGTAATAGTTATAGTATATGAAACGAGTTAATTACGATGATATATACACTGGCCTGGGTACCATCGAGGGTTATGTCTGCTAAAAGTATGTTGAGGCAGAAAGGTCGAGACGATTTTAATTTGCAGAAACATCCCGAGAAGTGGATTTTCTACCCGTGATTCAGTGTAAAGTCCGGTAATTATTTTGTGAATCAAGTGGGTAAAAGATATCAGCTTTTATTACATGTATATTTATTATACCAAATGGAATTGAAAAGTGGTAAATTACACCTAACCTGAAATATCGTCTCGCCATTTCGCAGTTCTGCCGACGGCATCCAACATAACTCATTTTAAATATAATGTACCATATTCATTTAATTCAGTTTTCCCCCTGTTTTTCCATATATCATACACTGAAACTGAACATAAACCTGTATTCATAGCCGTTATTATTATGTTTCTCTCGCAGTCGTATTTAGTTTATAGGATATATTATTAAGCTATTCTAGATACAACGCGATATAAATTAATTTTAAAGCCCATTAAGCGCCTGAAATGCTATCATTTTAATTTCTCAAAACCTTTTTTATTTTTGGTATCTTGTTATAGTTTTAAAATTGTCCATATTGCTGACCTATCTTTTGCTTCTTTTGCTCTTTGGGAATTACTATAATTGTAGAAAATTATTTCATATCTGAGGCATACTGTGCCTTTAGAGATAATTTGTTCATTTTCTCTTAGAAACTTTACGTTTTAGTTGTATTGCTTATGAAATGAGCGATATTCTCATTATGCTTTAACCAAGTACCTAAATTAAGACACCATAATACATATGTATTTTGTCTAGCCACATAATCAATTTATATAGCAAAAAAGTAATATGAACATTTACATTTATCTTTCTACTTTTAGAATTTAAATTTTATCAGTCGTAAGAACTTAAACGCGTTCGTTCTTTAAATCTTTGTATACATGTATAACAGTCAATAATTATATAATGTTGAATGCAACAATACAAACTATAAAGTGTTACATCAATATTGTATGTATGTGTTAAAACCAAATAAACATTGAATGAACCATAAGGGAAATTGAATGCACAACAGATAAGTCATGTCTTTTTATTGATGTTTTTTTTTACTTTTACAATATTGTGCCTTGGGAGTCGAAAGATTACAAAAATCAATATAAATCTAAGTGAATCATTTTTACCCAAAATCAAATATTGACATACATGTACAATGTATGAAATTATAATTGTATACGTAAAGTTATTGTTTTCTTTACGGGTGACCTTAATTCAAGGTCAGATAAAAGTGTTAGCTTTGATACACCATGACATTTATGTTGATGGACGTCAAGAAGAAGAAATGTATGTGAGAGGTCAGTCATATACAAATATCCCTGAACGTTAGTCTCTTGATATACATCATGCAAAGAAAATTATGTTATAAAGCATTAAAATTTGTATGGTGAATACTTACTGTTATACTTGAAATAAAGTTAGAAAGTCAGCAAGTATTGTTAATTATGGCATGGCTAAAAGTTTTGACACAAGGTTCTTAACTATCAGATACTTCCACCGCACCACTTTCATTATAGGACATCGCTTTAAAACAAGATTTGCGCTTTATTTATATATATATATATTTTTCTCTTATACTATATGGTTAATTGCAGGCTATAGTAATACCATTGAAAGTTGTTTTAAATAAAAGATATAAGTTGTTTTATTCTAACGTATCTAATTGAAACCCTATTAGTGACAATATTATCTGTTTGATAAATGATGGCATCAGTTTTATTGATATCAAGGGATCAAGCCGTCGAATAAACATTTTAGGAAGGTGATTTGAAGCATTAGTTTGCAATAATTATTATTAATGTCGAAACAAGGAGTGTTGTAGAATGAACTTTATCTCTCATGTGGCCGGAAACCAGTTTAATTCCGTTAATTGTACACGCTGAACTATTTCTGGAAAACAATATGATTATTTAAAAGAAGATCAAACGGTTATATATATCACAGATTTAGCTAGGGGTTTCACGAAAGTGTGAGCTTATTTGTGAAATAATGTACGGAATACCACCGGCAGACTCCCTTTACCATTAAATCATGGCATTTTAAATAACGCGTCGGTAACACTAAAAGTCCAGTGTAGTTCAGCCAACCGTTTGTAATTAAAAAGTGCATTTTAGTTAAGATTGGCCGTCTTCATTAGCGCAACGGCCTTCTATACCCTGTAGTATCAATTTAAATATAATTTAGGAGTAGAAAAATAATAATTATGATACGATTAACCAATTAACTATCATTTAACTCTGGATTATTTCATGTCGAGAAGCTATTGAGCGAGCCCACGGAAGGTCTTGATTCTACTTAAATGCCCGCTCGTGCCTGAAATAATGCGAAGTCTTCCTCCACCAATCAAACATATGACCTTTACAGTGTTGGCATGATTTAAAATCCAACAAAACAAGCAAACAATATTTCACCGAGCGTTCATACGTATTTACCATTAATCCTACACTATTAGCGATTAGGTTCAATAATTTTTATTACATACTGTTTTTGTATTTTGATAATATCGCATCTTTACTACAGGTACACTTAATTATTTTACGGATCACTGTGCAGTACTAAAATGGCTTCAATGAAAAATATATTGTTCTTAAAATATAATTAACAAAGTATATATGGAAGTATAATAAAATAAAAGTTAAATCGAACGTTGTACGGTATGCTAATTACGTCATCGAGGAATTGTTAAGATATTTTAAGTTTTAAGATGACTTCAGTAAAATAAAAGTTGTGACCGTCAGAGTGGCAACAAATCAAGATCATATAGACTTAAAAAAAAATAAAGGAATATAATTTTGAATACTATGTAAAAATATATTTTACTCTAGATCTCAGCGAAATGCTTGCTAAATTCAGGTGTGTGGTTCTGAAAAAAAAGAGACAGGTAGATACGAATGATTGCCGGTAAACGAAAGATTTCGTATAAGCTGTAATTATAATGTGGAAGACGAATTACACATATCAGGTTCATTGTACAACAATATCCAACAAAGTATTTTGCTGCTTTATTAAGTTATCTGATTTGTACATTATATGAGTCTTGATATTATATATATACTGTGTTGTATTATGTAACAGCAATGTGTACAATGTTGCGTTGCGTAGTCTCATATAATTATCTTATTTTAAGTGGTTTTATACATGTATAAATTACAGTATCGTAATGTATTGTATGAAAGTGAGACGTTGATAAACATTATGTACTTTCTTTTTCTTCTGTAAAAATCAAGTAAAAGTGTCCAAAAACTTTAAGTGGTAAGTTCACCTTGAGAATTTTACTTGACGAGCCTGGTTATGTGGACTTTCACGTTGGATATGGTGGACGTTTCTCCGTCTCGTGTCACAGAAGAAACATAATTGATAGGATTTCGAGAAAATATTTACATAAAAATATACTGTAAAATATATAAAATTAGATACATAATTTAAGACATTTCCGTGATGGCACTTTTTGCTCAAAGCTTTAATTTTGACCCTATCGGGACCACTATTTTGGGGGCGATACAAAATACATGCAATAGTGACTTAACTGTGCTCACAAGCCCGGCTTATGTTTATTTTGGTTGATTCATCTTAGCAATATAAAGGTAGAATGGACAGCTCTTACTTCTGTCCAGGACAAGTTAATGCCAACAATTCAGTGAAGTTATGGTGAAAGCTGTTTAATATTTATTGAGTCTTTTTTTTCTTAATGTACAACATCTTTAAATTGTTTAAGTATGTTTTTCAATAAGTCCCGCTTCTATCTTAGTAGTTCCAGGAATGATGATATGCATCATATTTTATATTTTTCATCGATTGTGTTATAAGGTGTATGTTCAAACAAGAAACATGTTAAATCTTAAATTACAATTACACAAATTTTTTAGAAAAAGTACTACTTTATATAAAATCAATTTATGAAAACTTTTTTTTTTCGCAAAAAATTTAGTCTGTAAAAAAGAGAGCTTGATTTTTCTAAATTCTAGGACAAGTTTAAAATTAACTTGAAAAAACTGTGTACTGTTTTATCGGCAGTATACATATAACAATTACACGTAATTACAAAATTTTATTTTTTGCTTATTGTAAATGTGATATTGAAACAAACATATACATGTAATCTTTAACCTTATATCCCATGAGCATATTGCAAAAAAATGGCCGTTTTCACTGAAAAGCCTCCTGTAACAAGTTCAAACTGCTTTGAAACTATGAAAAATGCTTCAATACTAATGAAACTTGGCACAAATGTTGACTAGACCATAGCCTCTGTAACAGCATGCTCAATCTTAAATTTTCTGTCACCATGGCAACGGAGAGACGTCTCAAAATTACCAAAAATCACTTTTTGGCAAAAACTTATTTCAAAGTGCTGCAACTCCTCAATGAAATAAGATAGAGTAAAAGGCTTTTCAGCGTCGGTTACTAGTTACCCTAAGATCGACCAGAGGCCAATGTTAGCCTGTCACATGTCCAAAATTTTCTTGGCGATGAGGGGGACTACCGTCCCCTTCAAATCCCCCGAACAGAAGGCACATCCCCCTTCTGGCATTAAATTCCCATTCTGATGTAACATTTGGAGGGGGCGGCGCCGAAAAAGTGGTCACCTTGTTTTATCAAACGAAAATCAGTGTTTAAGGCCTAAATAGGACATTTTTTCTCTGTTTAAATGAAAATCGTCATACATATATCCAAAAAATTACAACAAAATTACAACAAAGTTAAGGGAATTGATGAACACGATATTCAATGATATTCAATGAAGATCAAAGTAAATTTTCATTTTCTACACGAAATTAAAAATAGAAGAAAAAATAGTTTACCATGGTCGTTTTAAATTATATCTTGGTGAAACTCATGTTCTTAAATGTTTATTTTATTAGTCACAAATATTTGATTTGTAATGTCTTTTCGGCACGTATTTAAGCGTTTGCAGATTATGTGATTGTAACAATTTTTCATAAGGACGGTGTTGATTAAATGAGTTTCGACATACACTCCTTACTTGAAGAAGTGGTAGAGACGCTGGTAGTTTTTGTTTTTATTTCTTCACTTGTTTTCTTAGGTGTCTTTCCCGCCATATAAACTCTCCCGTTTGTCCGATTGCAGCAAAACAGCCTGGTGAGCTCTGTGCGGAACTTTGTTCCGGTAAATACATACAGGACAAAGTTCATGGCAGCGTTTACGTA